>NC_141992.1:31601555-31904586 GCF_049901715.1 Pseudonaja textilis | reverse complement strand
AATAAAGCATCTCAAATATAGCGTCTCCTAAAATACCCATGTACTTTGCTTTCCTTATTCCATAGAAATGCATGCCACCCCAATTGTAAATCAGGACCTTCCAATGTTAACAATCTAGTATTTCTTAGCACAATCCATTCTTTCACCCAGTATTGCTGCCTGGTAGTATACTTCCCAGTTGGGTACTCCAAAACCCCCTCTCATTCTAGCCTCCTGTAAAAGTTTAATTCTTGCCTTCTTTCCCTGCCATATATATTTCAACATTATTTTGTTTAAGTCCTTGAAATATTCTTTCCCAAATTTAATTGAAATCATATGAAATAAACATAATATCCTTGGTAATATATTCATTTTGATTGTAGATATTCTCCCTATTAAAGATAATTGTAATTTTTTCCATTTTTCCAATCTATCACAATCTGTTGCTTTAGTTTGTGATAATTATCTTCCTTTAATATTCCACATCTTGCTGTCAGCTGTATTCCCAATTATTTGTGATCTGGATAGTCAGTCTATCTGTCAATTCTTTCCTATGTTTTTCAGTCATGTTCTTGACTAGAATCTTAGTTTTATCCTTATTATCTTTATTTATCTTAGTTTTATCTTTATTTATTTTTAATCCTGCCACTTGTCCATATTCTTCAATCTTTTCTATCAATTTGAGTGCTGTTTCCAGTGGTTCTTCCAATATAAAAACCAAATCGTCTGCAAATGCTTGTAGTTTGTATTCCTCCTTTTTATTTTCATTCCCTTTATTTCTTTGTTTTGCCTGATATTTCTGTTTAGTACTTCCAAAGTCAGTACAAATAACAATGGCAACAGAGGGCATCCTTGTCTAGTTCCTTTTTTAATTTTAAACTTATCTGTCAAATCTTCATTTATCATTACTTTTGCGGATTGTTTAAGATATATTGCCTCAACTACCTTAATAAATCTTTCTCCAAAACCCATCTCTTCAATTTGCGATAACATAAATTGCCAATTTGCATTATCAAAAGCATTTAGTGTATCTAAAAACACCAAGGCCATTTGTTTCTCTGGTTGTGCTTCATAGTATTACAATGTATTCAGGATTATTCTCACCTTACCTTTTATTTGCCTCTGAGGTCAGTGTTTGATCAGTGTTTCTAAAGTGATTCAGATATCTTTTAAGTCTTTCTGCCATTATTGAGGCAAATATTTTATAGACTGCATTCAGCAGGGATATAGGTCTTTAATTTTTTTATTTGTTGTAAATCAGTATCTTCTTTTGGTATAAGAGTTATATATGCCTCTGTCCATGAATTTGGTATTTTGGTTTTTGACAAAACCTCATTCATTACTTCAAGCACTGTTATATTTAAAGGTTCCTGCATGGTCTTATAAAACTCTGCTGGTAATCCATGGACCCAGTGCTTTTCCAGTATTTTGTCTATTTATTGCCTCTGTCAGTTCCATCATTGTTATTTGCCCTTCTAACATTGTCTTCATTTCCTCAGGTATTTGGGGTAGTTTTGCTTTTTGCAGATAGTGTTTAACCTTCCCTTCTTCAATGTTCTCTTGATCATATAATTTCTCATAATGCTTCTGTACTATTGTTATGACTCCCCTTCAAAATTCAAACGAACAAAACAGAAAGCAGCCGTTTCACAATTAAATCAAATGGAAAGAAGTCTTACAAGATAACGGCTGGCAGAAACCACAGCATAAATCTTTACTCTGTCCGGCAAACCAGTCCTGGCAATAAATCTCCAGTCTCAGAGCTCCTTGCTGTAATGTCCTCACTCAAATAGTCATTTTGTTCCTGGCAAAATGTACCAGCCCAGCTGTGTCCTTTTATACTCATTGAGGCAACGTGCTAATTTACTGACTTGCTCTTCTCATTCGCTCCAGCTGATTTTGCCTTCTCAACCGCCTTCTATTTTTTACATTTAACCACAAATTTTCCAAGTTCTCATCTCCACTAGAAGACTCTTTCAAAACTTCCCTGTCAGCTATTCCCGGCTGTTGATCAGATAAGGAGCCAGAGGAGGTCAAAGGTCCTGACAATTCTAATACATCAGGTCTGTCATCCTTTGTCACGTCCATCTCCTCATCCTGGTTATCAGTCCAATCACTAAGCCAGGCCGGCTCATATTTTTCTGCGATGACCTCCTCACTTGAACTCATATCAATCACAGGAGCTGAATCCAAGCCCGGAGCCACAACAACTATTTCTCTTTTTTTCTTCATTTCCATTACAAGCCATTCCATGCTCCTCTATTAATTGCATTATCTTTTTTGTTTCTCTCTCCTTTTTCAATTTATATGCTAACCATCTGCCTGGTTTGTTTGCCTTTTCGAAGAAGTTCTGTTTAGCTCTTCTAATTTTTTGTGCTAGTTCTTCTTTTTCCATCAACCCCATTTCATGTTTAGTTATTTCCATTTGAGTTTTAATATCTTTCTTTTGTGGATATCTTTGTAGTTCTTTTTCCAATTCTTTATAGTCCTCCTCTAGTATTTGTTGTTTTTGTCTTTTTTTAATGTTCCTCCTCGTGTAGTTTATGATTAGGCCTCTAGTATAAGCCTTCATCATATCCCATACATTATGAAGTGAAGTATCCTCCTTTTTATTTTCTTTAAAGAAAAAAATCAATTCTTTTTTCCATATTTTGTGTAAATTCTTTTTCCTTCAAAATTGAATTATTCAGAGTCCATCTTGATCTTGACATGTCCCACGTCATTCCCCCCACCCTGAAATAAGGCAGCAGCTGCATGGAGCAGGACAAGAAAATGTTAATGGTCAGTTTGAACTAAATTAATAAGGATCTGCTTTTTAAAAAATTGATTTTATCTTTAACCTTACATTCAGTTCCAATCCCTTAATTGCAGACTTACAATGGATGAATTAATTCATCATTATAAATTTGCCTGGGGAAATTACTTTCCATTTCTGAAGTGGACATTCATTCCACAGTTAGAAGAATATGTAACAAATTGATTTATTAAGGCATTTGAATTAAAGTAGGCATGTTTCCTCGCAATCCAAAGAGTATCTCCTTTTGCCAAACAATGCCATGGAGGATTTATAAGGGATGAAGATGTTTCACTGCCCCCTAAAAATAAAGCATCCATAGCTTGTTAATGGGGGTTGTTATTGTTGAGTATTTATGAAGAGTTTAAGAAAACTGCAGGCCTTGTACAGATGGCCTTCAAGGTTAAAATCTGACTCAAAGGCATGTAGTGTGAAAGATTCAGGCAGGAGCAACATACCCTGAATGGTACAAACAAGTAACTAGCATTGTGTACAGGAACATCTGTATATGGGTTAGACCCTCCCAAGTCCAGATGGAAAATCCCACAGAAGGTTGTGGAGAATAACAGGGCTAATATCCTGTGGTACTTCCAGATCCAGATAGAAAGGCAGGTACTGGCCAATCATCCAAACATCATGATAGGAGACAAGGACCAGAGTAATAGATAAGGACCAGAGTGAGTTGGAACAGGCCAACTCACCATGGCCAATTTGCCTCACAGGACAACTCACAGGACAACTTGTGGGACAATCCAACAATTCAATTTAATTATTTAAAATAATTAGAAAGTTATTTTAATTTTTGTCATTCACATTTAATTTTGTCCTTCCTTTAAAAATGATTATATTCCACCATTTCTTTGATATTACTGTAATTCTGATCTTGTAATGAGTTGTCCCACAATAAATAGTCATGGCAAATTGTTCTTTGATAAGTTGCTGAGGTTGAGTTGGCCATGGCAAATTATCCTAGACCCTAATATACTGTATATTCTCATATTCTGTCTTCCTAATTTGCAGCTATTTGGCACTATCTATCAGGGTCTAGGACAATCATATACTGTATGGTATTATATATTATGTATTTTCAACACATATATTTTCAACACATACATACACATACATATGATTATTTACTGAGTTTGTTTCTCAACAACTATTGTGGGTTTTTATGCCTTTGTTGATGTCACTTTTTGTATTCTTTTAATGTTGTGTTAGTCACCCAGAGTCAAATTTCTGAGTTGGGCAGCCATATAAATACATGATAACTCCATTTTAAAAACCCGTTCAGTTCTGTTGAAGACATGAGAACAATGTTCTCATATTTAGCACCAGTTTATGCTTCCCAAGTCAAATAATTTTGCGTGCTTTGCACAGACAAATGGATATTTATGGAGCCAGGCAGTTCCTTTCAATAAATTCAAATTAATCTGTATTTAAAATTCTGATTCCAATAAATATTTAATTTAGTTAATTAAATTTGGAGTTTTTTCAGTAGATCTGGAAAATGTGATTTGAACTGTGGAAATAATGAATTGTGACAGGCTTTGCAGGGAATGTGTCAGTACAGCAGAGAAGAGGAATAAATACATTGTTGTTGTTGTTGGTTTCAAAGTCATGTCGGACCCATCATGACCCCATGGACAACATTCGTCCAGGCCTTCCTGTCCGCTACCATCCCCAGGAATCCATTTAAGCTCAGGCCAACTGCTTCAGTGACTCCATCCAGCCACCTCATTCTCTGTCATCCCCTTCTTTTGCCCTCAATCATTGCCAGCATTAGGCTCTTCTACAGTGAGTCCTTCTTTGCCAAATTGAATTAAAGGTTCTTCCACTCTAGGTCCTGAATGTAGTTCATATGCTTTTTAAAAAATCATTGTGGAATACAATTTTTAGACTGACATGCATGTGCAAGATAATAATGGGATACCAGTCTGTAGCATAGCATTTATTTTGTCAAATTCCTGTTATATGTAATTATATGGAATGAAAAAAAAGGGAAAGGGTTCTATGGCCATAAAGAGCCATAGATAATCAGAGTAGACAATACTCACCAGACAAAATAATAATTTGAACTGGCAGCAGAGAGCTTCCTATTAAATCTTCCTTTATTAATTGTCCCGATTCACAGCAATTTCTTTCACCAAGAAGACATAATAGCTTTAAAGAGATGGTGGAAAGAAGCATAAATTGCCTAACATTAGTTCATGCTTCTAGGAAATCAGGACCTTGGACAGGAGAAAGGACGGTATGTTTATAGTAATTCAATGACTTGAGTGCAAAACAAGACTGGTAAAACCATTGATAATATCTCGCTATAGTCTTTGGTACAGCCATTGACTCTTTCAAACTGATAGGACTTAAAGCTGCTTGATCTTGACCAATGCAAGGTCAGCAGATTTCTTTCAACCTTCAGAAGAATATATTCGATCTATTAGGTTACATGTTGTATTTGGATTTCTAGATTTCCTCCTCCCCCTCATCTTTCTCCTCCTTGGAATTAGCATTGCTCAGTTTGAGTTTGAGAGCTCATCTGGGACAACAAAGCCTTCTTTGAATTCACTTTTGAGCATAAAAACAATTATAAGAATAATGATGTTATCACAATAACAACAAAAATGTAAAAAATATTTTGGATTAGTTTTTTAAAATTATTATTATAGTTTCAGCTTATCATTCCATTTTGCCTATGACTCACTTTTCTCTATTTCCTATTTGCTTTCATGCTATTAGAGAATGCAAATTTTATCCAAACTTCTGATGAAGAAAGCAAGTGGGAAAAAAAAGCCCATGACAACCCTTGAATATAGCTGAGAATACTCCTTGTAGTTCCAAATAATATTGGGCAATACTCTAAATGGGTTCAGAATCTTACATGGGAATGCATTAATCAAAGAAATATCCTGGCTTTCATTAATTATTGCAGAGTGTGCTAAGCCTGATGTGTATGTTTTTTTCTAATACGTATTAGCTGGTAGATTTGCACTTAATATAGCGCCCTTGTGCACCAAAAAGCATCAAATGGGTGAATGAAAATATCTTTGCAACATGTTGAAACATAGCTTAGAATAATTAAAGAATGATTCTATTTAATCATTTATTAGTTATTTCTGAAATACCCATATTTTTAAAGTGTAAACTGGCTGCTATGTTCTGATGCTGCAAGCACCATTATTTATCTTCTAAAACATTTTATAACTCTATTATCAATATTTATAAACTGATTTTTTTGCCAGTCAGAGACCATGTTTACACATCATACTAAAATATTCTTCATTATGGAGGAACATGTTTGTAGTGCTTCTTGTAGTGCTTCTGCTGGTGCTTCTTAAGTGATTAAGTGGTTTGTATTTCCCATAGTTAGCTTTATCAAATCCTATCTATAACCTAATATAATTTTGGAACCAATTATTGTCAATTTTCAATCATTATATCCAGTATGGATTAAAAAAAAGGAAATTTAAATCTGAAAATAAAACTTCTGAATTGTCTTCCAGGACCCATGGATGAAGATGAAATCAGTTCAGAGTTTGATGGATCAATTTTCTCAGGGAAGTTCCTATGCTATGAAAAAACAAAATCAAAACAAAGTACAAACTGTAGGACAGAGAAGATAGAATGTTTGTGACCAGATAAATTGAATTAAAAAATTACACAAAGAGGTAATAATATTTCTTTCCAGGAGAGAAAGCCTTTGGATTCAAAGATTTTAAAAACTATTGCATACTTTTAGGGAAAGTTGTTAAGTAGGTACTGCTGCATCAATTATGAAGCCCTTTAATGTTAGATCATTTAGGGATTTTTGAGACTATCAATCAAGGCATCTTATTAGATCACTTAATAGGGTTGGGAAGATATTCTCTTCAGTGGTACCAATCCTTGCTTAGCAGGTATGTTTAATAAACTATAATGGGGGATAAGCAGTTGGCTTCATAACACCTGCTTAGCAGGCTTGCACAGGGTGTCAGGGTTCCAAGTAACAGACCCAATGCAATCAAAACTCCGAGGCCAAGGTGCTCCTCAAAGTCCACATTTATTAGGCATGTCATATTGGCACATCTGGTGAAAACCTGACTCTGAAATTCTTGTGGTTTTCCCCAACCAAATTAAAAATGAAAGTTCTTTCCCCCAGTCCACATGTCTATCACATAGTCCAACCAGGTCACAGTCCTAACTCCAGTTGGTTTCAGTCCACACTTCCCCAGCATCTGGTGAGAACGTCCTTGGTTCCCATGAGAAAAGATTTTATTTTGGCTACAGGTCCCCAGCTATCTCTATTTCCTCCTTCCATTTCCACAGCTCCAACCAGCTTTGCTGTGGCAGCCCTGAAGATGCTCCAAAATGGCTTTAGGGGTTGACATGGGGATTAGTTATCTTTTCTACTTGTTAATATCTACATGAAGCTGATGAATATGATCAACCAACAGCTTGGATGTACTTTGCCATCCCAGGCTGTAGGGGAGATATCTTATCCTGGTGCATGGAAACTGTTATAATCTGAACTGAATAAAGCAGACCAAAGGTAAATACAAGATGGAGGTACCATTTCTCATAAAGCCATTTTATCAATATGGGTATTGTTTCTAGATTGGTAGGCACTACTTCTGAAGGTGCTTCTGGACTCACAGCTTCTTCTAATACAGCAGGTGGAAGCTATAGCTAGGGCTTTAGGGGGCTTTACCCAAGTTTAGCTAATGTACTAATACAAAACACCTTCATTGCAATAATTCATGCTCTGATTACAACATGGTCACGTTGTTGCAACATGCTTTTCAAGACACTGCCTTCAACCATTCAGAAGATGCAGTTACTTCAGGATGCCCTAGTTCAAAACTAATTTGCAGCCATTGCTTAGTACTCTTATGTTGTGTTAGGTTCTGCCCTGACTGCCAATTTCAGGTAAAATTTAAAGTGCTGGGTTTGACTTATAAAACCCTTTATCACCTTGGTAGCAAAAGGAATGTATGCTCCAATCAGAATAATCTCAACCTATTAGGTCAAGGGAAAAAATACTGTCCCACTTTTGAGAAGTAATGAGAGCCAAGACCAATACTTGCTGCTTCTCAGTAGAAGCACTGATTCTCTGGAATATTCTTCTTGTGGAAATCAGACTGACCCCCTACTTGATTTTAGTCATAAATATGCTGAATAACAAGTGATCCCTGACAATATTCTAACTGGACTGAGTCACTTTTTGTTTTATTCTATTTTTTGAATTGCTTTATTTTTAATATAATTGATTTTATGTTTATGCTAATCATGGCTACTTCAAGCTGTTTTGTTATATCTTATAAACTGCTGAGAGTTGTAATGATTGTAACAGGATATCAATGTGATATCTACTAGCTAGCTAGATTCCAGAAGACAAACTCATGGGAGCATAGCTGCTGAAAATCAATGTTCTGCACTCCCCATTATATTTTTTGAGAAATAACTAAATAAATTCTGAATTCTTGTCCCTTATGTAGGAAACCCATCATTAAAACATTCACAAAAAGTGAAATTTCCAACTGAACAGCTTACAGTTCTTCAACAATTTTCTTCTGTATTTAACTAGTGTTTTTCCTCAGCTTCTCATTAAATGGTGATTGTTCTAGAAGTTTCTTTAAATCCGACTGCTTTGCTCTGGTATTCTGCCAAGAATG
Source organism: Pseudonaja textilis (assembly GCF_049901715.1). Classification (NCBI taxonomy): domain Eukaryota; kingdom Metazoa; phylum Chordata; class Lepidosauria; order Squamata; family Elapidae; genus Pseudonaja; species Pseudonaja textilis. Next base: position 31,896,168 of record NC_141992.1, on the reverse strand, counting down.
AAACAAGGTATTTGGTAGACAGCCCCTCCTTTGTTTCATATTCAGAAAAACTCACTCCTCATAGTGAGCTTAATGGGGCAACTTGAGGAACAATACATTCTGACTTTTATTTATTCTTTTATCTTTTTAATTGATATATATTTCTCTTCCCCCAAACTCAGGATGGTTGATTGTAGAGTTGTTAAAACCCATAACATTAAAACTTATTATGTGTGTGGATGCCTCATCCTTGCTCTAAAAGAACTTTTGAAACTTATTTGTCAGATGATTTTTTTAAAAAGTCATCTTTCTTTTGGATTTTGATATATTGGAAATACAATACTGCTTTTGTTACAGTAGTAGGGTTTGATGATAAGAAAAAAGAAACTTCCAAAATCAGAATAGCTAAGGGTCACTTAGGCCATTGAGTCCAATTAAGTGATTGGATGTTACACAAGGACTCTCACCTGGGGGTAAAAAAAGCTTCTAACTAAAGACTCTTTAAACAGTAAATATCCCAAACTGGAATATGGACCTGAAGAATGACTACCATGTGGTTCAGAAAAAAGGGATGGGTTTTTACCGAGGCACAGTAAAATAAATAAATCATCATAATAAAAATATCATATCATGACAATGAAATATAAAATAGAAATCATTGGGAAAACCATATTCAAAGGGAAAATAAAGCAATACACAGTGATGAGGGAATAGCAACAAAAACAGGAAAAAGTTTATGAGGCACTCAGTGGAAGTCCTTGGGGAAATTCTAGGCAACAGAGAAACAACATTTTGACAATATTGAGGGAATAGCTGGAGGCTAGCATTGGAACAGCATGTTTACTTTTTTTTAATGGAAGAAAGTAAATCCAGTAAATTGGGTAAGCAGGAGGGTGGAGGATTTTATTTAATATTTAAGGAAATTAGTTAGAAGTAAGTCTCACTGGAAATATTGTGGTCTAAGAAAGTAAGAACAGGATCAGAATACCCTTTGAGGATTTGAATGTATTATCTTGCATTATATTGAAAAGCTATTAATTTGCCAAGTGAGACTTTTTGATGTAATCATGTGTTATCTATGTGTCATCAGGTTCATTGCCAGCCTACTCTGTTCAAAATATGTTAATGACTCCAATCCTCCTAAGGAGACTCTTCTGAATATCTGCTTCAAAAGAATTTAGCCAGGTGTCTTTAAGAATTGTTGAATGGACCTTGAAATTATTTCAGTTCTGAGAAAGAAAGAGCTGTCTTTCATTTCTTTTTGGAAGAAGAAAAATATATCTAAAGGCACTTAGGAAAGAACCAAAAACCACTGCATCAAAATAGCTGAATTTGGCCAATTTTTTTTAATAAGGATAATTTCACCTAATTCTGCAGACAGAAGAAAAAGTAGTTTTAAGGTTTTGAGTTTAGAGAAGAGTGGAAGACATGATCCAGATTTTTGAATGCCTCTTTGATGTAACTCTAAAGAGATTGTGAGATCTGGCAAAAACATCAGCTAGGGTTCTCTTAAAGTTTTGTCAAACAGCAAATGGTAGACTAAAAGAGCTCAAGAACTTCCATGAGATTAATAAGATGTCATGGGGAAATTTTTCATGCCTTTAAGAAAAGTAAATGATCAAAATATTAAGCATCAATGGCTGACAAAAAAAGAGCAAATGTAATGTCTCTGAGAAATCCCTTCCCCATCCTTTTCCTGTTCAGCCAGGCCAGTGTGTTGCTAATTAAGAGCATGTTCCAAGGTTTGTGGAAGGCTGTCAGTGTAATAAAATCTTTCTTCAGGCATATCACAGTGTCATGGACAATCCTTTTCTAATGACCATTTAATAAATTGGTATTGTTCTTCCTCCACTGGTTGTGGAAGGAACAAGCTAGTGCCTCTGGTCTGATAACAGTGATGCTGACTGAGAACAAAATTGCTTGGAAAGAAGCTTCAGTGAATAGAAAACTCTTGAGAAATGCAAGGATTCTGTACTATTGTCACACAGCAAAGAAAGCTTAAATACCACAGATGGCATAAATCAAAGCACAATAAGCCCTCTTACTTTTAATTGGAACATTGCTTTCATTCCAGACCTCAGGCAAATTTAAATTCAGCTTTTTATATTTAGAATATCCTTCATGATGAGATGAAATTAGTGAAGGGTATATGGCAACAACTAGTCAATCAACCAGGTATCTTAGTGATAGACAAAGATCAAAACACATTTCGTGGTGCTAAGTGACAGCAACATTGTAAAGAAGGAATATCTGAAGCTGGGGAAGTACCAGGGCCTGAAGGAAGAACTGGAGAGGAAGTAAAGGCCAAAGTGATCCCAGTGAGGGTAGGAGCACTTGGGACTGTGTCTCCTAAGCTGAGACAGTGGTTCCAACAGATTCCAAGAACAACATCAGAGCTCTCTGTCCAGAAGACGGCAGTGCTAGGAACAGTTAATAAGATATTCCACAGAACCATCAAACTTTCAGGCCTCTGGTAGAGGACTCAAAATTGAGGAACACATATACCATCCTTGAGGGTGAGAAAGAAAATGTTTACACACACATACACACATGCACATACATACACATTACGTGTTGAATATGGAAGGCACATCGATAGGTTTAGACCAGGCCTGTCAAACTGGCAGCCCATGGGCTGAATACATCACACACAGGCCATGCCCATCCCAGCTCCGCAAAGGCAAAAAATGTCATGATACATCATGATCTGGCCTGTGGCTTAGACAAATCAGAATTATAAACCTTAAAAATGAGACTATTACAACCACATAGCATTGCCATAGCACACAAACCAACTAAAGTCCTCCAACAGATCCCAAGTAAACAAACAAACAACAGCAAAAACCAGCAGCACCAGAAGAAAATAGAGGAGTCATCTACAACATACAATGTAAGGATTGTAATTGCTACTCTATGGGACAAACAGAAGACTAGCAGAGAGCATCTATGAACATTAACTAGTAGTCAGAAGACATGGCGAAAACTCTTTAATATCACAACACATGGACAGGCTCAACCACAATTTCAACTGGGAAACTGTGAGCATCCTAGATCCAGCCAAGTCCAAAACCATCAGACAATTCCTGGAAGCTGGGTACTCAAAGAAATAGGCCATCAACAGGTGCATACAGATAAACAGCATCTGCATACTATTCAAAAGAAACAATCAATAAGCCAAAAAGGAAACAAAAAGACCAAAACACTTCCCCACCAGCAATCAACATCCATATGAACAGAGATAAATATCAAGATTAACACTAGACCAACAATCAAGAAGTACACAATACCTCAATCAAGGAACTACCAACACAGACAGACAAGCCTAATAATAACAACAGCTTAATCAATAAACTACCAAGACTCCTCCCATTGATACTTTCAAAGCAAACTACTAGTATATAAAAATAAGAGCAAACACCACTCCTGTTTAGCACTGATGATGTTACTTTGTTTAGTAATGAAATGTCGTAAGAAAACCACCAAAGTCAGAGATCATTAAGGACCGCACAGTTCAACCCTGAGCTACACATATTTTCTTCTATCTGTAAACTTCTAATTCCCTTCAACTTCATTTTCTCTTCCCTCCTTCAGTTTCAAACCTGCCTTTATATTTACTTGAATTACTAGAAGGTATTTTAATGAATCCTAATTTCCAACCAAGCTCAAATGAGCTGAGTGCAGTCTGATTTGATTTAGATGAACTATGGTTTGATGGGAATTCAATTACACATTTTTAGTAGAACATAATGTATTTTGATACACAGTGGCTTTGGTGCTAATGAGATGCATTCTAACTGTTGCAAAGACGGTATTTAACCCTTTGCTTACTGCATAGGATGCACATTAATTATGTTTCAACAACAACAATAATACTTACTATGTTTGTCTTCTGTTAATAGCAGTTTCCTTTTACTGCCAACAATATTGCAGATTTGCTTTCCAACCACATTTTTATTTTAAACAACTTAATTGTGATCTTTGAAAAAGCAATTTAGCTTCTCCTTGACTGCACATTATGTTTCATAACAGGGTCATTTCTTCAGAGAAAAGTATACTTCATATGAAAGTGATAACTGTGTTACAATTATGAAATCTGTTGTTTTTAGGCAGAGATGGAAAAATGAGCAGGCTGATACTAAGGTGGAAAGCTTCATCTGAAGTTACAGATTGAATTCTGTTCTTGTCATGAATTTTCAGGCTGCCTTCATCGACTTCAAATATATTGTATAATGGTCCAATCTGTTCCTGGAATGCTGGACTAACAATGTTACAGTGGAAGTATCATTTTAGATTTTATCCAAAGTGCAATATATCATATATATTTTTTTAATTCTGTTGAAGTGCTGCTATCCTTCTGGTATATGAAATTAAATCAAGCCACTTATTCTACCCCAGATGCTTCTGTACATCACCTAGAAAACTAAAATCTGCAGCTCAGCCAATGTTCTTCGTGTCTTTATATGCTTTTCTACTCTTACTTGAGAGGTTAGATATGGCCCATAGGATGTTCTTAGTTGCTTAGATTTGTTTTTACCTTGGTGGTGATTATAGGTTTTAAAGACTGATTGATTTTTGTTTTTATTTTGTATAATGTTTTCCTCCGAGATAGGACTGCAATCATGCTGCCATGACTACCATCTTAATTTTTTGGACCATGGACACTGCTGATAGCAAACTTGTTTCATAAACTCTTCCTTTCACTGTCTCTAACATGCATACAAGCAAACAAAGCGTATTTTGGAAAGTTCTGGAAACACTTTTACAACACACAGTGGTTTGAAGGAGGAGATCCCGGGCAGTATCATGGAATTCATTAGGAGGTCAAAAAAAGTTAAGATGGTGGGTTCAATTATGTCATTGAAGCCACACCCTTTAAAAAGATGCATTGTGATTTATTTAAACAAGGTTAAATTCATTTGTATAGTCACAGCTACCATCTTGACATTTTTGACACGCTCTGCTGAGCATGACTTTGAAATCAAACATTACAGGCATTTCTTCTTCGTTAGATATCTCTAGAAGGAAGTCATTGCTCATGTTAAACTTTCCTTGCTCAATCTCTTGGGTATCTCTGGTTGCAGTCAGCATAAAAGGAAGGCTGTCACTAGGGAGTTATAATTTCAAGCTGTTCTCTTTATGGACATTAACATCACGCAAGGTTAAGCCTGCAAAAAATCCCTGAAAAAGTTCTTCTGTTGGGAAATTCTTTTCTTTATTTATTACTGCAATTTATATGCTGTTCAATCTCCCTAAGGTCTCCAAGCCTCTCTGGTTTTCTCAGCCTTTTGGAATTTCCTCCAAATTCCTTTGGAGAGTTTTTCAACTTATTGTTGTGTTCTGTTCAGTGATGAGATTCAAAAGTCCCCACCACTGGTTCTGTGGGTGTGGCTTGGTGGGTGTGGCTGCAGGGGTGGGATCGCACATCTTGCATGCTTTGTGCCAAACACATGCTTTGTGTATGCATTAAGACAGTAAAAACTAAACTACTGCGCCTCTCAGTTGTTTAGCACAGCAATCAGCTCTGTCGTGCCAAACCACTGAGAGGTTAAAAAGGACCTAAAAGCAGGGATGGGTGGTGGGCAGGCCCAACTGCAGAGCCTCAGAGAGCCTTGGAGCGAATCAGTTCTCTGCCAGCTGATCTTCGGTGCTGAACCAGTCAAATACCATCACTGGTTCTGTTGCATGTCACTCCATCATCAGAGGGCATAGAAAATGGCCTTGAAGGACTGGAGAAAGAGCTGCTATTAACATTATGGGGTCAAATAACCAGGCCTTGAAGTGTTCCAAGAAACTCATTTGAGAAAGTGAATCACAGTCAAGCCTCTCATGCAGTGAGAAAGGAGGACAGCACAGATAGATTTGGAAGACTTTGGTAATATAAAAAGAGTAATGGCATCAGTTTCTTAGTCTTTCTTGCCTGTCTTCCTTGATCAATTATTCAGTGGAATGACTTGCCTATTCCAACACTGGAGGTTTTTAAGAAGAGACTGGACAAACATTTGTCTGGAATGGTATAGGGTCTCCTGATTGAGAAGGGGGTTAGATGGAAGATCTTCAAAGTCCCTTCCAATTCTGTTATTCTGTTAAGTTGAATTTTTACTATCATTTGCTTCTCCTTTGAAAAGAAATTGAAGGCAATTTCTTTTCCATAAACTTGAAAAAAAACACCAAGTTGAAAAATAGAGGAAAAAAATCAAATACTGCACTAATAGAATTCTGGTAGTATAACAGTGTAAAGTACAACAGAACTAAGGAGAAATTTTCTGGCAGTCAGAACAATTAATCAGAGGAACAACTTGCCTCCCGAAGCTGTGAATGCTCCAACACTGGAAGTTTTTAAGAAGAGATTGGATAACCATTTGTCTGAAGTGGTGTAGGGTTTCCTGCCTAAGCAGGGGGTTGGACTAGAAGACCTCCAAGGTCCCATCCAATTTTGTTATTTTAAACTTTTAAATTCTAAAATACTGCTCTACCACTAAATCTAGCTGGTACTTTGGAAGAATTACCTATTTGTTCGGTCTAGCTACTTCATAGACTATCTGTGATTTTATAAACACATTTCTCAAAGGATTTGTTTTAACTGTTATTGTCTATGTGCATTTCTTTTGTACAAATATGCATAACTTTTTATTTCTCTCAATCAGGAAAATGTTGTGTTTTCTGAGAGTTCTTCCTGCTAATAGCATCATTTGTATGGTTTATTAAGGTAGCATGTGCTCTTCTGCAATGCTATGGGATTTCTCTAGAGTATATAGTACAATAATACATGTTTTATAAAAATGGGGGAATCTTTCTTCAGATGTATTGCTTTAATTATATGCAGACTTAAATGGACACGATCAGTTTGATCAATGAACCCCCACAAGAATAATAAGATTTCATTAAATCATAATAGAAAAAGAGAAAATGAAATAAGCTCCATTTGGAAATTCACAAATTTTCTATTTTCTTGTCATCCTATCTTAAACTGAGTACAAATAGAATGGATGGCACTTTATACTTAAGTATAAGCATGCATTTAATACCTACAGCATATTAGGTAGAGCAACCTTTTATTAAGTGGCTATAAATAGCTGTTGTATCTGTTATATTTGTAAATAGGTAATCTAATGCATTGTAGAGGAAAGCATAAACCACTTAATGTTTAGCTGTAATGCATTAAGCAATTTATTGACATTTGCAGCATGTGCTTAACATACCTTTAAATTCAAAAGGCCCAATTATTCAATATAATTAATGAATTGTATGTGTCCTTCCTTCTTAACAGTTTTTCCATGTTAGCTTAGGATATGAGGGTCCATATTTTATTACATTTCCATTTTATTACATTGTACTTCAAGAAATCGTATGATGAATATTTATTTTTGGTAGCTCAGAGGATCACTTGAGAAATATACTTACAAGAAAAAAAGACAAAAAATGTATTGCTGCTGGGAGATTCCAACCTAGCAAGAATATTGCTTATGCCATCTGTTTGTTTTAAGATCCCTTTGGTAAAGCACTCAAAAGCAATCCATAGAGCAGAATTTTTTTTAAAAAAAATATCCCAATACATTTAGGAATAATAGGCAATTTATCAGTAACAAAATAAGAATGCGCACCAGACACAGAATGGAAAAGCCACAATGTCACCATAGCTCCCTTATAACACCTGATATTAGCAGCAAAGGCTTATTACTTTTAATATGGATTTCCCTGGGCTTTGAAATCATTAGCTGGAGACCATTCAGGTCCCTTTGGAGGATCTAAGATATGAATAATGGCAGCTTTCTCTATCCTGGGTGCCCTTTTGATGGGTAGGCTTCAACTCCCAAAAGTTCCCACCAGTATTATGAGGAAGACAATGTTCATCAAAAGCTGAATCTACTCATGTGATGGGATGTTCCTGCAATACGTTCTTTTTCATTCCAGGTCAGAGTTGTGACCCAACTGATTTTTATCAACACTTAGTTCCCATCTTGTGTCATTCTTTATTCATAAACAATACAAGCTTGACTATTGCTCATAATTCTGGCAGATAAAGTCCAAAGAATTACAGGAAGGCTGCATCAAAAATATAAAAAAGGGCTTCATGCTATCCAGAAATAGTATTCAGCAGGTTCTGACTAGTTCTGGAGAACCAGTAGTGGAAATATTGAGTAGTTCAGAGAACTGGCAAACGCCACCTCTGACTGGAGATTTTACAGTATCCTTCTCCTGTCATGCTCACCAAGTCACGCCCACAAAACCGGCAGTAAAAAATTTGAATCCCACTACTGGTGCTATCCCTAGAGAAGTTTACTTTGAGATATATATGTATTTATATACATGGACAAAAGCAATAGAATGAAATCCCAGAAGAAAAAAACAAAGCATGTCAAAAAGGTATTGATATCCATCTCCTTCCATTTTAATTTTGCTTTTCCTTAAAGAAACTTATTGCCTGTCAAATACCTACACAACAGTTTATTGAAGTAGATTACGAAACTATTAATCTAAGGTCACCCAAGTGAGATCCATGAGCAAACTGAACCTGGTTCTACCTGGAGTCAATATCTTATTTGCCACTGATAGAGCTATGGTGGCACAGTGGTTAGAATGCAGTATTGCAGGCTAACTCTGCTGACTGCCAGGAGTTTGATCTTCACTGGCTCAAGGCTGACTCATCCTTCCATCTTTCCGAAGTGGGTAAAATGAGGACCCAGATTGTTGGGTGCAATATGCTGACTCTCAACCACTTAGAGAGTGCTGTAAAGCACTGTAAAGTGGTATATAAATCAAAGTGCTAGTGCTAGTCCTATCTTCCATCCTCAAAAAACATACTACCCACAAACACCATTTTTCCTTATCCACTGTTAACATACAACATGGCAGATATATTGTCTCCTCTCATTTCTCTTTAAAAGATATTATTTCAGCATTCCAAGCAAAAACTGAAAGACCAACAATTGAATGGCACAACAGATGCAAGGGTGGAGGGTAAGGGAGAAATGAAATAAAAGAGGAGCACTTTTCTGCCTTTCTTCTGTTCAGAAGCCACCAATACAATAACAAAAAAGAGGAAATATTAATATTTGGAAAAGTAGCAAAATGAATATGTTTGTGAGAAAATTCATGACAAAATACTTTTGGTCATAATTCAGCTGCTCAGAATAAATGCTTCATGGTTGGAAAAGTTGCTGCTCATTTAAAAATATCATATTTCTCAGGTGATTGGAAAAATCTTCTGAGATATGTACATCAATTATGATCCTGCAAGAAGCCTGTTGAAAACTGTTAATGAAATTTAGTTTATCAAAACGTGACACAAGTCCTGAAATATGAAAGACATTCTTATAAAATGGACTCTAAATGGACTGTTTTAAGCATACATTAATTTGAAGCAGAGCAATATCTTTCTGAGGCTTTCAGAAAACTTACGTGATTGATGCTAAACTACATGCACATGAACACATGCACACACATCCATTTGCATTCCCCATCCCTGCCCATGTTTTATTTACAGCCTTTCCTAATAGAAGGTCATTAGAGATAACTAGTTGGCCAGAATGGGTTTTCCACACATCAGCGCCCATTCCAATAATGTTGTAACTCACTTTTCTTTGATCTAGTTACAAATAAGTAACTTTTGACCAATAAATTCACTCTTTCCACTGTCTAAGAGTTGCTGACAATTTATGCCATGCTGAAGCTGAAATAAAACCAGTTCTTGAGCCTGGATAACAGGGAACAGTCCATCTCCATATACTTTTAAATATCTCTTAGCTAGGAGCAGATTCAATGCAAAAATTCTGGTTCATAGGGATATAGATTTGCAACCTTTCTCAGAGGATCCAAGCTCCATAAATTAGTGAATGGATTACAATGGGACATAAATATCTTATTTTCACCTGTGGCAGTTACAACCTTGCACCGAATTTTTTCATTCTATTTAGGGTGAACCCATTGGATTCATCCTGCCAGTTTGAAAGTTTGAAAGCCATGAAATATATGGTTTCAGAAGATAAAACTGAACAATTTTGTAACTCTCAAAAAATCCTCTTTCAATATTTCCAAGTTACTGTTTGGAAGCATTTCTTATTGAAAGAGATGCCAGCCATCCTTTATGATATAACAGCTCTAGTGGCCTGAACACAATTTGGAGGCATGCACTGAGCAGAATTCAGAGTAGAATCAAGAAAAAGAATATGAGGAATTGCCCAGACAAAATGTGGAACCAGGGAACAAAATTTCAGAATCAAAAACTGCACTGGGATACATGCTAATTTGAGGAAGATAAATTGGAGGCTGTTGGATCCATTTAGAGTGGGTTCAAGAAAAAAAAATTGAACAAAATTTAAACCTATCACTAAGGGGATACATAGGGATCTTCCTTTAAATTCCTAGCTGTATAACTGAATGAAGACTTTGCTCTCAGACATGAATCTAATTTGTATGTTATTCAGATCAATTTACTTCTTTCTTAACTTGTTTCTCTTGCTTTTTTTTCATTACCTGTCCCCCTGAAAGGGGATCTAGTCTATCATTTTGAGCAATGTGAGATGGCTTTCAACTGGGCAATATTTCTGTTACCTTTATTCTTACCAGGGTACAAATTCACTCTTACATCCCAAATCCAGGCACATTTAAACTAAGCACCCAGTCATCTATGTCACAGGAACAGTTGAAGTTAGTGATGCTTCTGAGAGAAAGTGATGGAGAGGAAAAACAGCTGAAAAATCAAACTTTGTATGACAGACTTCATTATAAGGGCCCTGAAATACAGAACATGCTCCCTAAATCTGGATTGGTTGCAGTGACCCAGAAACTCACCTGGCAGAAGGGGAAGGGTTGGTGAAGCAATGAATCTTTCTTGGAATACCAGGCAGCTCCTTGAGAAAATAGGCAGGGATCCTGTATTTTAAAAGTGGTGACTTTTGATCAAATTACTATGTATACTTGCAGAATTGGGATTTGCTTGAGTTAGTAGTTGAATGAGTGAAGCAAAAAGATGAAAGAAGACCATAAAGTGAGAAAATACAGGGATAAATGGATCTGACAGCCTATAATTCCTAGAACCATTGCAATCATAATTTAAGTCATATTATTTAATGTCTGCACCAGGAAATTACTGCAACATTATGCAACAATTCATAATTATGTTACTTTCACTTTCAGTTTCATGTAATTTATTTTCCTCCTCTAAATCGGTGATTTAAACCATTAAAATTTCCCATTGGTTTAACAAGATTACTAATTATTTCCAGACCTATAGATCAAATAACATGCTTGAAAATTCATTATATATATATACAGTATATGCCAAATAATAATGCTTGTGTCTCCCAAACATGGACAAGAATTTGGGAGAAATAATATTTTTGGTTAATACATGTCCTATTAAAAATGCTGCCTAAAATTTAGCTTAGAAGCTGTATTCTTGATAAATTTCATTGCAGAGTAATCCACGGCAAGGATGCATTTCTGTTTCTGAAAATATCTAGCCTCCTCATAATTTCTGTGAAGTGCTCAGCTTGAGGGTAGATTATTATGAAGTGAAATATTAATAATACTTAGCTTTTACATGAACATTTTATATGATATTGTAGCAGCTCAGTGTATTTTTCAGTAATTTTTCAATAGTTTTATGACAATGCTGCTCTTCTCATATCTCAGAAGCTTAAGCATTGATGAAAAGGGAATATACCTTTATTCAAATGTCTTTAACGTTAGGGTTATTTCTTTTAAATCCAGCTCTTCATGTTCATTCTCCTTTTTTGAAAGGAGAGGGCTAATTGATGTGTCTAAAATTCTGCTCTGACTGGAACTTGAGTTGTTTTTTTGGGGGGGGGGGAAGGTGCTGATTTTTTTTAAACTACTGATAAGGTTTTAATATTTTCCTTCCCAACCCTAATTTTTACTAATGATCTACCATCAGGCATAACAACAGAATTTATATTTAAAAAGTCTTGCTTCATTATTGACAGCATTTTGGCTGAAGAAGGGAGAGTTGAAGCTTCACTTCTTGCACTGAATGTAGGCAAAATTTGTAACATGTGACCTGGAGGGACCAGTCAGCTATGTTCTAAGATGATGCTCAGCTTCTTCTCTCATAAGGGTGCACAGAGAGATTCTCCCTCCCCAAACTGCGGGGAATTCTGGGAGTTGAAGCCCATACAAATGGTTGCGATTGAGAAACGCTGATTTAGACTGGATCTTTACGTCTCATTTTTTTGACATTTTTCTATGTCAACCTAATTCTGTTAAATTTGACACGTTCCATGCTAAAGCTGTGTAACTATTCTAGTTTAGCAGGATGACGTTCTGCAACCCTGGATGGCACTGCCACAGAATTTAGAGCATTGATTTCTGAGGTTTAGATTGTGCCCTGGGAGGCCCTTAATCTCTAGAAGCGTTAATGAAACATATAATGATTTGGATTATTTATCTACTTAATTCAGTGAAAGCAAGCAGTTCTAATGGATAGAGCCATCTCCTCCCGAGACAGAATACTTTATATGAAATGGCTAAAGCTAAACAAATCTTGTCTGCGTCAAGAAAATTGGGAGGCAGACAATCCTTTCTATTTAGAAAAAAGAATTCAGGCTGACATATTGTGATCATTCCTTGATGGTTCATTAAGGACAGAAGTAGATGAGGTAAAGAGGGCTAAGATTTATTTTAATAGGCCTCTATTCATCATTTGATATAAGGAGGGAATTCAACAAGAAATGTCCACAATATGTGCAAAGTTTAAATGATGAAATCACAGAATTATAATTCTTTGTATTATGATATAAATTTCATTGGGTTTTGTGAGTGGTGGAAATGTTATTTTAAATTACAAATCTGTTGAGTAATTAAAATTAAATTAAATTTAAGCACTTGGTAATTCATTTCCTGAGTTTGGGTATCTGAGACTTCGGATTCTTGATAAGAAAATTAATCATAATTACAATGAGCCAGATCATTACCTTTATATTATGGTCTATGGGGAACTAAGAATCAAATTCAACAAAGCTTATTTATATATTGATGAAGATGACAGAACTAGCCGAGATAGCAAAGTTAACTTGTTTGCTCAGAAATTTCATACTATATCTATTAGTGACTGGAAACCCCTTATATATTTGTTGCTGAAAAAAAGAAAAAATGAACTGATGATTTATGTATTTGATGATCAGAAAGGACAATGGTGGCACAGTGGTTATCATGCAGTACCTCAGTCAGGCTATTTCTGCTGACTGCAGGCAATTTGGCAGTTCAAATCCCACTCAGCCTTCCATCCTTCCGAGGTGGGTAAAATGAGGACCCAAATTGTTGGGTGCAATATGCTGACTCTGTGAACCACTTACAAGAGGGCTGTAAAGCACTGTGAAGCAGTACATAAGTCTAAGTGCTATTGCTTTTGCTAAACTATGGAATGAAGTAAACTTTGATGCAAGCTTGACGTGAAGATAAATATAAATGTACTTGTAATTAGTACTAATAATATCGGAAACCACTTCTTTATTATTCTCTTTTCTTTTCCTTCTTTTCTATCTTTATTTCTTTTTCACTTTTTTATTACTTTTCTCTATTTGTCATATTTTTAACTTAAAACCTATATTGTTTTTATTTCATGGAAAAACTTCAAATATATAGATATAGATCAGGATTGTCAAACTTGTGGCCTGTGGGCTAGATGCATCATGCTCTGGCCATGCACATGCCTGGTTTACTGAAGGGAAAAAAAGTCATGATATGTCACGTGATGATGTGAGTTTGACACCCCTGATATAGATTATATAGAAGTTAAGGGTTTCCTGCCTAGGCAAGGGGTGGACGAGAAGACTTCCAAGGTCCCTTCCAACTCTGTTATTTTATTTTATTCTATTCTAAGTCATAAAGTTATAATTATTGATTGAGTGACCAAAGTTACAAGTTGAGGACTAATTTTAATCTCTTTAGGAAAATTTTATTCCTTCTCTTTCAGTGTCTCCTTACTTCACTGGAATGTGAAAGCAATTGACTGTAAAGATACTATCTAACAATACCAATACTTTTGCCATACTTTGTTTGAAAGTGTCTTTGGATATACCATATATAATTTCAGTCCCCATGCATCTGCTGATGACTCAGAGAAAATATTATTTCTGTTGTTAAGAAAAACAAAAACTTCCACAGATGCCATGTGCCCACCTGGTGAATCTATTTGAAATCAACTATCCACATATTTACTAATGATAAATTACTTTTAATACTATTTATTCTCTAGCTTTGAATAATTCATAAAAGTGTATCTATAATGGTAATCATGACATGGAAAAGAGAGCCTTAATCCATATAAATTATTCTAAGACATTCATTATTTATATGACTCTTTACAGCTATGCCACATTTAGAGGGGAAATTCTGTATATGTTTTAATATTTACATTATGGTTTCATAATTCCAAATGGTTTAATCTTCTATCTCTCAATTTGGGATACTTTTTGTTTTGATATTTTAAAAACAATTCTAAGTGATTGGATGAATTATATTGTTGTAGAAATGGCAGATTTCTATACCTGAATCCTATTCAGTAACATTTTTTCCTTAAAGAAATGCACATAATTACACCCCCACACATCCACCCACCTCCACACCCTCAACACACACACACACACACACACACACACTTGAACTGCCCATCTCCCGCAAACACCTTATTTTCTCTGCCGCAACAATATATAAGGCAACATTGCAAGTTACAATCCTATGAGACATTTTTAATAAGAGTGGTGGGTTAAGAAAGCAGTTAATAATTGTTGGTTCTAGAATGGTTATTAGACAAATTATAAACCAAACTGTCTATGAGTATCCATTAAAAACATGTTTATAAGGATTTTTTCAAAGAACAAATCATGCTGAAATTATCTTTCTTGTCAGAGTAGTAATTAAATTGGGAAGAGTGAAATAAATATGTTACTTTCATTAGCATTCTGCATCAATATTCTGCCTGTCAGTCTTAGAAATGATTTGGCCATTGAAACAAGGAAATGGAAACTGGTAAAAATGCCTCAACCACCTGTAGGCTCTATTTCAGTCTATTCCAGTCCATGTATTTGCTTATTGAGATTGCTTCAACTGAAACTGACTTGGGGCAGATCTGCAGGTGCAACTTGATACATTCCATTGCTAGTCCACTCTTCTCACACTCCCAGGTATTGCAAATGCCTCTTGCACCCAAGTCTTCTTGTTTTAATTTAAAACGTATGCTTTTCAACTTGAATTGTCTTAAGTGCTTCAGAGCTCATACTCCTCAGCACTTATTTCATTTGAGTCACAGCACCAGGATATTTGGGGTAGTCCAGTAGCTATTCTCTGTCCAGCAGCCATTTTGTTGTGGGCTGCTGGATGGTAAGATTTGCTGCTGTTTCTCTGATGGTAAGATTTACTGCTGTTTTAAAATCATGTAACTGATCCAACAATGTTTACTTAAGGAAATGAATGATTCCCCAAGCCTAGAAGCTCATACCCCATTCAACCTGTACATTTGGGAACCCCTTCAGTTTCTGCCCAGGCTGCCCAGCATTGCTGTCTTAGCCCTGCCCACACTACTGCAAAGTTTCTCCTTTTTGTTGAAAATATGTTAAATTTAGAATAAGGAATGTTGCTGCTTTGATGCTGAAATACCTGTCCTTCCTTACTACAAAGCTGAAATACCTCTTCTTTCCTTCCTTCCTTCCTTCCTTCCTTCCTTCCTTCCTTCCTTCCTTCCTTCCTTCCTTCCTTCCTTCCTTCCTTCCTTCCTTCCTAGCAAGACCAAATGATGTTAAACAGATGGCATGGCCAGACCTGAATAGGATGTTGAGGAACCATTACGCACCGGGCGTATCCTACCTAATTTAAAAGACACGAGTTTTACAAGCATGACCAGCTAGAAGGCGAGAGCATTGGAGACATGCGAATTCCTCAACATGGGGGGCATGAGAATTCCTCAACATGGACGAAGTCATGAGGGATCGCATAGTCCTTGGACTAAGAGACACAACTTTACAGAGCAAACTACTAAACCGACCAAACATCACCGTCAACGAAGCCATTGCTGAAGCAACTGCCGCTGAAGCCGCAAAGAAATCTGCAGCAAAAATGAAGCAGATGAATACGGCAGGCAGCCCGAGCATGAACAAAGGGAAGAGGACAGAGGGAACCCAAAAGCATGCTGCCATGTCCTCTCACCATGAGGACATCTAATCATCAACCAATTCAGATGACGAAAACGAGGAAGTGAACAGACTCTACTCAGAAAGGAACCAGAGAGAGAGAGAGACGAAGCAGAAGATCCGAATTCCAGTGTGCGGGTTGTGGCGGAAATCACCCGAGATCTGAGTGTCAATTCCTGGACGCCACCTGCCAGCATTGTGAGAAACGAGGACACATCGCAAGGGTATGCTGAAACAAAAAGAACTATAACTCAAGGCGACAGGGCATTCCCCCCCCCCAAACAAAGGAAGAACAACCGGAAGCCATTGGAACCATGATGGAAAAGGTAAACAGAAAGATGAAAAGGAAGAAACGCACCAAACTATCACAATTGGGACGGCCAGAACAACAAACACTAAGAAGGTGCGAATCAATGTCCTGATTGAAGGCGAGCCATGCGAGATGGAAGTAGACTCTGGTTCGTATTTATCAATGGTGTCATGGAGCACAATAAAAAGCTTAATTCCCGATATACAACACAGAGAACTTGAGAAGCAGAGCTTAATCATCAAGGACTACCAGGGTAACAAAATACCGGTAGTAGGGCTAGGACAATTCAAAGTAAGTTTTAAAAAGCACACCAAGATCCTGCCATTAACCATTGTTGACAGAGATTGGCCCAGCCTGCTCGGTTTAGAATGGTTCGAACCGCTCGGGATCGAGGTGACAGGAATAAACACCACCACCATGACTGACTGGGAAAAAGACCTGATGGAAGAATTCCATGATGTGTTTGATGGGACCTTAGGCAAGTACCGTGGGACCCCTATATCGTTTAACTTAAACCCAAACATAGCTCCAGTTAGACTCAAAGCCAGACGGGTACCATTTGCACTAAGACCTAAAATTGATGAACAACTAAACAAACTAATCGCTCAAGGGGTTCTAGAGCCAATTGACCACACCAGATGGGAGACCCCAATTGTGACCCCTATAAAACCTGACGGGCCCGTGCACATCTGTGGTGACTATAAGGCCACCCTGAACCACGCATTGCAACAGAGCACATACCCCGTTCCAGTAGTCCAACACCTGTTGCATTCATTAGGAAGAGGCAGAATTTTTGCAAAACTCGACCTCGCGCAGGCATATCAAAAATTACCCATTGATCTTGAAACAGCCAAGGCACAAACCATCGTAACGCACAGAGGAGCATTTAAATGCAATAGATTACAATTCGGCGTAAGCGTGGCCCCTGGCGTTTTCCAGAGCCTAATGGAACACCTTCTACAAGGTCTAAAAGGGGTGGTGCCCTATTTTGATGACGTATTAATATCTGCTGAAAACAAAAAACAACTAAAAGACCGTTTAAGGGAAGTTCTGACAAAATTTAGAGAAGCAGGACTCAAGGTCAAAAAAGAAAAATGCCAACTTGCCACAAACCAGGTCGAGTTCCTGGGATACCTTATTGATGAAGCAGGAATCCACCCCCCCCCCCACAAAAAAATACGAGCGATCAAGGAAGCCCCCAGACCCAAAAACAAAATGGACTTACCGGCTTTTTTGGGTCTCATTAATTTTTATCATGTCTTTCTGCCACAGAAGGCAACAGTAGCAGAACCACTGCATAGACTCCTCGATAAAAAAGCCAAATGGAAATGGGGCCACCAAGAAGAAACAGCATTCAAAAAAATTAAGGATCTAATCACATCGAAATCAGTATTGATTCAATACAGCAACACACTACTTCTAACCGTCACCTGCGATGCTTCGCCATTCGGAATAGGCGCAATACTCAGCCACACACTACCAGACGGCAGGGAAGCACGAATTGCCTTTTATTCCAAGACGTTATCCAAAACTGAAAGAAACTACAGCCAGCTAGACAGGGAAGCTTTGGCAGCCATCTCGGGAGTGAAACGCTTCCATGAATACTTATACGGTAGGACATTTTCTTTGATTACCGACCACAAACCATTATTGGGAATCCTAGCTGGAGACAGGGCAACCCCCAATATCCTGTCCCCAAGAATGACTAGATGGTCAGAATTTCTAGCTGCTTACAGTTACAAACTCATTTATCGCCCCGGGAAAGCCATACCCCACGCAGATGCCTTAAGCCGTGCACCGCTACCAGGGCACGACGATGATCCAGCTCCCACCACATAGACACTACAAATTGAAACGATGCCAAATTGGTCAATCACCGCATCAGACATCGCCAGAGAAATGGCTAAGGATGCACTGATGAACTGGATATTGAACTGGGTGGGACGGGGTTGGCCAGAAAACATGAAAACCAAGACCTTTAAAAACTAACAAACTGAATTATTTCTGGAAAAAGGGTGCATTTGTGGGGAGACAGAGTGGTGGTTCCCCAAAAGTTACAAGAAAAGGTGCTAACCATGCTACACGAAGGACACCCGGCATAGTAAAAATGAAGTCCCTGGCCAGAAGCTACGTTTGGTGGCCAGGAATAGATAAAGACATTGAAGCCTGGGTTAAAACATGTAACAAATGCCAATCTTCCAGGCCCACCCCATCCCCTCAGCACCAGTCCTCGAATGGGAGACACCCCGAGGCCCCTGGTCAAGAATTCATATGGATTTGGCCAGCCCCACAAAAGGTTATACTTACCTAATCATCATGGATGCCTATTCAAACTGGTTGGAAGTCATCATCATGAGTACAACAACCACAGAAGCCATCACCAAACAACTAAAAAAACTTTTCACCACCCATGGTCTACCAGATGTAGTAGTATCGGACAATGGGCCACAGCCTTGGCTTTTGAACAGTTTCTTGCGGAACATGGAATACGACATGCTTTGACAGTGCCAGCTCATCCAGCGGCGAATGGTAGAGTGGGACGCATGGTTCGTTTTACGAAAGAAGCACTGGAAAGGCTTGACGCAAGTGATATGCAAGAAAAACTCAACACCATGCTCACCATCCAACATATAACACCATGCACAACTACGAAAAAAGAGCCCAGCTGAACTTTTGATGGGAAGAAAATTGCGATCTTACTTGGATAGACTGCACCCTACCTACAACCCAGAAAAGCCACCAGACTCGTCCAGTAAGTACCGCTCCTTCTTACCAGGCGATTTAGTGTACTCAAAAAACCTTACCGGAGAACCATTGTGGTTACCGACAACGATTACTCAAATCACTGGCCCTCGCTCCTACCTTTTAGAAACCACCAATGGCAGATCGTGGAAATGACACATCAACCAACTACGGTCCCGACACATTGAACGAGACACCGATGTTCCCAGAAACACAGAACAAACATTTTTCCAAACACCCCCAGACAATAATAAAAAATCTGAAGGGGGGGAACAAATTAATAAAGAAAATAAAAATCACCAACCTTTAGAAGACTTCGAGAAACAAGAGGAGTTGAAGGAGCCTCAGGGGAGAAGCAGCCAGCCCGATTTGACCTGCCCACACACACAGCGAAGAGACCAGGCTGCCCCTTCAGCAAGCCCAGACCGCAGAATAAGACCAACAATCCCAAAACACGACCGAAGCAGCATGGTCGAGGCACCTTTCCAGGAGATTCCAGAGGGAAGAAAGGAATGGACAGTGGGCCTGTCCGAACCAGCGGAGACCAACACAGGGACTGAACTGCGCAGGTCAACAAGGACTCACAAGAGCCCCGCCTACCTGCGCGACTATGTTACGTTGGAATGAACCAAGAGGGGAGGGGTGTAGTGTATTTAAATAGAGACTTCTAGGTCGATGTTCCTATTGGTTAACAGAAACAATGATACGATTGGTTAGTAACGTTAATACCTGATTGGCCGCCAATAGCGGCGGGAAGTTTAACTAAATGTCATTGGTTGCGAGCCATGAAGCAGCCGCTATAAAAAAGGCTGCTGCGGTTCGACTGCGGTTGAAGTTACTGTTATTATTAAAGACCTGAATTCAACCCCGGTCTGCGAGTCTCTTTACTGGCAACAGAACACTACCTACCTACAAAGGTTTTATAGAAGAAGAAATGAAGAAGATTATATAGCATCAAAAGTAGGGTGCTAAGGAAAAAAAGAAAGTGTAAAGTATCAAAGCAGATTATATGGAAAGGGGTTGGTGGTGAAGGATTCCATGGGCACACCATCAGGGAAAGCAAAGGAGAGCATAGGACTAGTGAGGAAAGAAGAATCCCCCAAAGTAAAAGGTCCTAGAAGATTATTCCAGAAGGACCCAGTGAATGAGGCTTCTCTTCTTGAATGGATAGGAAGGGCAAGGAAACCAAAGGTGTCATAGTATTAAGCCTGACATGGAAGAAGAATCACTAGCATCATTGAGGGCAAATACTCTTGCAAAATCTTTGTGAAATTGTTAGGAGAATGGTTGACAATGATAGAATCTAAGGACCAGAGTTTTCTCTTGAGTACAGGCCTTTCTTTTGCTCACATGTCTGGGGATTCTTCAGATCAGTTGCAGGGAATAGATAACAGGTTTAGCAGAAACGACACTGAATTTAGCTATTTCAAGGGACAGAGTTGGCAATAAATAAACAAGAGCTCATTTGCAGTCAGCCATGGAAAGGAAACATTTTTAGTCACTGCCATAAAGTGGCTGCTCATTCACCTTTATTATATCCGAAATGTGTCCAGTGAAGGATGCAATAGTAAATTTCCACATGAACAAATTCTACTTAGTTTAAAAGGTTTAGGCCCACCTCTCTAATTTAATGCTTCACCTCACCCAAGAGAGCTTCTGGGGTGATTTTTAATTACTAAGTATGAGTGCATGGAGAAGAACAAGCAATTTGCTCACAGTGCCTCCTCCCAGAGGAATAATTATCATTGATAGAATATTTAGAGAATTCTAGTCTCTCTATTTAAAATAATGCCACTAAGCAATTATGTTAACATGTAAATAACAGCTTGTGATTGGATTAAAGCCTTCCACAGAGGTCTATTGCAGGTATGGAAAACCTATCACCCCTCAGATATTGATGTACTATAATTTCCAGTAACCCCAACTAAGGCAGAAGGATGCTGGGACCTGTAGTTCAATAGCATCTGGAGGCCTATAGATTCTTCACCCTTCATTCACTGCAGCTCATCACAGCATATCGCTGGTCTTTCAGGCCTGGTTAGTACTTGGATGGGAGACCATCTAGGAATCCAGAATTGTAGGCTAGACTACAAAGACTAAAAGTTTCTTAGAAGATTGGTAACAAAACACTTCCATACTGAAACCAAACAAATTGCATGGATATATTTCTTTACCCATTCACCTGGGATTGAGCACAGTTTGAAGGTGTCTTTAAAATACTGCATATTTCATAGTACATCAGATTATATAACTACTTATATATTAACACTTTTATTCAACCAACTACTATCTTATAATAGTTGTAAAGTCTTCTTAGATGATTATGGCATGAGTTAGAAATCAGAACACCATGAGTTCTAGTCCCGTATTAGGTGTAAAAGCTGGTTGGGTGACTTTGGGCCAGTGATTTTCTCAACTCACCCCATTTCACAGGGTGGTCGTGAGAAAAATAGGAGGAGGAAGGGCTATTAAGTAGGTGCACTGCCCTGAGTAATTTATAAAAATAATAAATGTGGAATAAAATATATAACAAATATTTTTTTATAAATAATAAAAATAAGGTTAAAATCTTGAAAAAAAGGCTGAAAATTACTGCTATTGCTTCAAGACAACCTCAGATTACTTGCACTTTACAATGCAAGGAGAATGGATAGCTGGGAATGCATTTTGAATTATTTGAAAAGAGTGTAGACTGTGAAGCTGATCTAAAGAAAAAGCCCTTACTACAGATACTAGGAGGACGGCAAACAAGTATTCTATTTTTTAAGCATCAATTTTGTATATAAATATATAGATAGTCCTCGACTTACAACAGATCATTTAGTGACTGTCTGATGTTACAACAGGACTGAAAAAAGTGACTGATACCCATGAGCCTTGGTGGCAAAAAAAAATGCAATGCTAATGCAATCCTAAATTGTATTAACAGATGGATACAATCAAGATCAAGGGAAGTACTAATACCACTCTATAAAGCCTTAGTAAGACCACACCTAGAGTACTGCATCCAGTTTTGTTCACCACATTATAAAAAAGATGTTGAGACTCTAGAAAAAGTACAGAGAAGAGCAACCAGGATGATTAGGGGGCTGGAGGCTAAAACATATGAAGAACAGTTACAGGAACTGGGCTTGGCTAGTCTGGTGAAGAGAAGGACCAGGGAAGATACGATAGCAGTCTTCCAATATTTGAGGGGCTGCCACAGGGAGGAAGGGGTCAAGCTATTTTCTAAAGTGCCTGTAGGCCAGACAAGGAACAATGGATGGAAACTGAACAAGGAGACATTTAACCTGGAAATAAGGAGAAACTTTCTGACAGTGAGAACAATCAACCAATGGAACAGCTTGCCCTCAGAAGTTGTGGGAGCTCCATCACTTGAGACTTTCAAGAAGAGACTGGACTGCCGTTTGTCAGAAATGGTGTAGGGTCTCCCGCTTGGGAGGGGGTTGGACTAGATGACCTACAAGGTCCCTTCTGTTAAGGTAATTCCCTGTTAGGAGAATGAGTGCATACAGGGAGACGTAGTGAGAATAGTGAAGACACACAGCATACAGTTACACTGTACAGTAAATGTAAGTTTTTACTTCCAATAAACTTTTAAGAACAGTCCAAGATAAGCAGTCCAAGTCATTCACAGGTAAAGCAGTCAGTGTTCAGTTCAGGGATAATCCAAATATCAAAGTCCAGTATCAAAAAACAGTTCAGTAACAGACTTACATCAACAATCAGTAACAGTCATTAGGAGGAATGGCAACTCTCTCCAACAGAAGTAATAGAAACTCACTGAGACTAATAACCCAATTCCATCTTATGGCCATTTGCGGAACCACACCCAATTACAGTTTTAGCATTCTCTTAAAGGCATAGTATTAAAATGCCTATCCTAGTTTATATATTTCCAGCCCAAATAACTGTTAGGTGACTTACATTCCTAACATTCTCCCCTTTGGGTAGGACAATATATACAACCTTACATTCTAAGTCCATAATCCTCGCAGCAAGCCTTATGCTTTATAGAGCCTTGGGCCTTTGTAAAATGATCTGCTATATTGTTTTCTGACATACAGTATTCTAGCTTAATCATCTTACTTTGCACACATTGTCTCACATTTAAATATCTTAAATCTGTGTGTTTTGTTCTTGTTTTAACAGCAATATTTGAAGCCATCTATATTGCTGATTAACTATCTTCATAAACAACAATGGAAACTGTTACATCAATTCCCATGTCAATTAGTAGTTGCTTATAACAAACTAAATCTGTACAAAATAAAAACAAACATGAGAATTCAGCCTCCATTGTTGACAAACTTAGATGTTTCTTTCAAATAGATGTCCATCCAATCAACACTTTTCCCAATAATACAACAATACCTGATGTAGATTTTCATGTATTTATGTCTGTAGCAAAACTTGCATCAGCATATACAGTTAGACTCAGTTCATCTTTAGGCTCCAAATATAATGCATAATGCATTGTTTGTTTCAGATATCTCAACACACGTTTAGCAGCTTGCCAGTGCCTTTCAGTTGGCTCAGCATTAAAAATCTAGCTAATTGGTTAACACAGTATGCTATATCTGGCCTTGACCAATTACTGAGATAAGATAAACTACCAATCAAGGACTGATAAATGTTCTTATCAAAAATAAGACTTTGAACATCACTATGGCTGAACTCTTGGCTCACTGGTGTTTTAGCGGGTTTACAAAGTTCCATTTTAAAACTTTTCAGTAATTGGTTAATTTTATCTGCCTGTGAGATCTTGTATCCTCCCCTAGTTCTATCTTTCTTTAATCTAAGATATTGTTTAATTTCTCTTAACTGTTTTATCTTAAATTTCCTCTCTAACAGTGAGATTATTTTAGTTGCTTCTTGTTCAGTTTTGGTGATTAACGCTATGTCATCAGTAAATAATAGCAACAATGAAATTACACAATTACTTTCTCTTTTGAACAAACATGGATCAGCCATGCTAGCTACAAAACCTATCTTAGTTAATTCTTTAACTATACATTGGTTCCACTCAAATCCTGATTGCTTCAAAACATAAAGATTCTTTTTCAATCTCCAGCAATCAGTTGTATTATCATTTTTTATACCTAAAGGTTTCTTTAAATATATAATGTGTTGCAACACTGCATGCAGATATGCCATCTCTACATCCAAATGATTTCTCCTTAACTGCCCACACTATTGCTGCCCTTAATGTAGTAGCCTTCAGACTAGGTGCAAACACCTCGTCATAGTCATTTGCTGTCTGATTGAACCCTTGTGCTTCTAACCTGGCTTTATGGGTAACAGTCCCATCCACACCTGTCTTCAGTTTATATATCCATTTACATCCTATGGCATGTTTACCTGGTGGTAACTTAACATTTTCGTATACCTCCAACTTTTTTAATGATTCCAGTTCCTTATCCATTGCTTCCTGCCAAGCAGCCTGATCCTTAGCAGGATACAGTTTCAGTTCATTATAGTTACTTGGAACTGTATTCACTTGGCATACAACACTAGCCTGATATCTATCAGGTGGTTGTGTTACTCGGGTTGAATGTCTCGGTAATACAGGGCTTACTGGTGGACTTTCTTGTGCCACCTTCTCCTGTTCTTCTAACCTTAATCTAGTTTTTATTCTGGTCTCTATCGCTTATCCTATCTATGTATACTTTTGGAATTTGGTCCTTTGGCATATTACTCATAGATGAAGTGATGCCATCAGCCATGAAATGGTTTCATGCTTCTGCATGGTCTCCTAAGCCCAGACCTATTCTTTACTTTTGACTCCTAAAGCAATTTTATAAATGACAAGTGTAAATATTCCAAAATAAATATCCATTCATGACCTCTAGAGGTATAACTTCCACTTGCCATGGTTATTGCCAATTCAAAGCAGTTGGAGGCTGAATAAGAGTTATGTCAGTGGGGTTGGCAGTTTGATGTATATCTTCACTATATAGCAAAATATTATTTTTTCCCTATCAGAACAAATAATCAGTTTTTGGAGCTAAGAAGTCTTGGATAAGCAAAATAAATTATTAACGATGCATTCAAGCTATTAGGAAAGAAATATGCTCACACTTAATATAATTTCACTTAAAAATAATATTCAAGTTAGAGGTACAATTTTTGAATGTTCTCCATATACTGTATTTAAGACCATCTTTAAGGCAGCATTAAAAATGTCAGTAAGTTCCTATGTGATTTTACAAGTAAGTATATTTATATCTTGAACTAAAATCTCTACATCTAAAATATAAACAAAAACATAATGCTTTGGTTCATGCCATAAAACATATGGACTAAAATTCTTTAAGTGCTTCCAGTAACAATAATCCTTTCAATGACTTTGATAGCTGGCATTTTTTTCCTAGTTCCAGAGAACCTTATATAAATAAAACATAGTGAACTGTTCTAAATTTGCTGATTGATAAGTTGCTTCTATGTTCAGTACATGATGTTTGCCTTTAGTATAAATATGCAGAGAATGCAGTGGTCCAAAGAGAAATTAATACTAAATTATCAATGAGTCATAGAGTTAAATTTTATAGATGTATTCCAGTTCATAAGACTAATACTGAAAAAATAAACTAACAAGTGAAGTAGTTAATGGACCATATTTTCCAAATATAACTAGCTCAGTGTAAGGTGAGAAGTATAACATAGTAAAACTGTGATAAAATGTTTATCAAACATACAAATGTTTACTATACAAGCATAACTTTTCTTGTTCACTTTTGCTTTGGAGTTAATATACAGCTTCCCCTAAATTTTCTCCTTTTATTTCTTTCTACCTTTCTTATTCAATCTGATGGAAGGGAAGTTATTTTTTAAAAAAAAAATTATTCTAGAAAAAAACATTTGACATAAATTTAAAACAGACAAATCTATCTATCTATCTATCTATCTATCTATCTATCTATCTATACACACACACATATTTTACAGTGTATATTGAGCAATGGTTAATTTTTTTTTTCTTTATCTTTATCATTGACGTGATCTGCCTTGTTACAATAACTCCTTTGTTCTTTTAATGTTTTAATTTCTCTATATAGTTTATAATTAAATGCACATCTTCTGTCATTTCCATAACTTATCCAAATATCAAATATTACCTTTTGTCTAACCAATCATACCAAATGTTCCATATTTCATAATAGTCACTATCTTGTTTATTTTTTAACAATTTGGTTAGGCTATCCATCTCAGCACATTCATGTATTTTTTTAATTACCATATCCTCTGAAGGAATGAAAGACAGTTTCCAGTTTTGTGCCTAGGTTATTCTGGCCACAGTTATAATATGCAAAATTAAATATTGATATTTTTTCTCCATGTTTAAATCTATCATACTTAGCAGAAAGGTTTCGGGTTCAAGTTTTAAATTTTTTTTTGTTATATTTAAAATCCAATTTCTAATATTCCTCCAAAACTTCTGAGCACATGGGCAAGTCCACCACATGTGAAAATATGTTCCTTGTGCGTAGTTACATTTCCAACAATTGGGTGGTAGGTTGGGGAACATCTTAGCCAGTCTCGCAGGAGGTAGGGTGCCAGCGATGAACCATTTTGTATAAGTTTTCTTTATATGAGACTGACATGCTTAATTTGTAATTTGTTTGCCAGATGTGTTCCCACTTATCTAATTCAATACTATGACCCATGTTTTTAGCCCAAATTATCATAGATTCTGTTAAGTTTGGGTAATGAGAGGCTGGACCAGAGCATTAGTGCAACAAATACTTTATTATAACAATAAAGGACTGACCGTGCTTGCCAAGCCTGGAACTGGCTCGCAGCAATCAGCAACTGGTTGGACCCCGCAGCCTGCTTTTATAGCTGGCTGCTGGGGAGAACCAACCAATGAGCGAGGGGGAAAACCGCCCCCGCAATGTGAACGGACCTGAGTGGGAACTCCTAGAATTCCAGGGACATAACACCCCTTCCCCCCAGATGCGAACACGCATAGTCTTTGAGGTAGGCAGGAGGTTTATGCTGGCGCCCAGAACGGCGCAGCTCTGGTGGGTTGTCTGTCAGTTCAGAGTCTGTAGGGGAAGGCAGAATCGGTAGAGTGTCACTAACGCGCCCCTCGGTTCGGGTTGGCTCGGGACTCGTAGGGCTGGTCACTGGGGACGTGCTCCCGTTGACTGGTTCGGACTGGTCAGCCATCTGGACGTCGCTGTCCGTGTCCGGATTCCCTGGAACGGCTGCTGGTGTAAGCAGGTCACTGGGATAGATGCTGATGTGGGGTTGATGCTGAGGCCTCGCTCCGGTTTGTAATTCTGGGTCACTGCTGACGAGGGTGCTGTGACGCCTTCGCAGCTGGTCCAGGTGCCTTCTCCATATTCGGCCGTCCTCCAGTCTGACTCGATATGACCTGGGTCCGGTGATGGCCACGATCTCGCCCGGGATCCACAGAGGGTCTCCAGCGAAGTTCCTCGCGAATACGGGTTCCTGTAAGATAAAATGTCTAACCCCCGATGTGGAAGCGAGGGGAGAGTCAGGGCAGTAATGTGGGTGAAGTCTGTCCAATACAGTCCTCAGGCGCCTGCCCATCAGGAGCTCAGCTGGGGACTTACTGGTGACTGAGCACGGAGTTGAGTGCTGGCTCATCAGGAAACGCGAGAGTTTGTGGTGCCAGTCATCCTTGCTGAACCTAGCTAGGGCTTCTTTAGTGGTCCTAACGGCTCTTTCAGCCAATCCGTTACTGGCAGGATGAAATGGGGCCGTGAAGATGTGGCGGATGCCCAGGTTGGCAGCGAAACGGCTGAACTCAGCTGATGCGAACTGTGGGCCATTGTCGGAAACAATGGAGTCAGGCAGCCCGTGTGTTACAAACAGGCGAGTTAATACCTTGGTAATCGCTAGTGTGGTGGTCGTGGATAGTTGTGCCACGTCAATCCATTTAGAGTAGGAGTCCACGACCACTAGGAACATTTTCCCATGCAATGGGCTGGCTAGGTCGATGTGAATTCTGGACCACGGAGCGCTGGCGCTTTCCCACTTAGTAGGGGTGGCAATAGGAGGAGCTGGACGGGATTCCTGGCAGGGATTGCAGGAGCTTACCCATCTGATGATGTCCTCGTCGAGGCCCGGCCACCATACATAGCTGCATGCTAATGCCTTCATTCTGACGATGCCAGGGTGCCCCTCGTGCAACGCCTCCAGAACTCGGGTACGCAGTGAGGTCGGGATGACCACTCAAGTGCCCCACAGCAGACAGCCCTGCAAACTGGATAATTCCTGCAGGCGGGTCTTGAAAGGTGTAAATTTGTTTTCAACATCACCGCCCGGCCACCCCCTCCTCACCCAGTCCAGTACCTGGGCGATTGTTTTGTCTGCCTTGGTTTTGGCAGCAATGTCAAGGGCAGTGATGGGGAGGTCCAATTGGGTGACCTCAAAGATAGCGTGGACAGGAGCAGGGTCTTCAGCTGGAGCCGGCAAGGGGCAGCGGCTGAGAGCGTCTGCGTGGGACAATGTTTTACCTGGGCGGTGTATGAGTCTATACGAGTATGCCGCTAGGAAAAGGGTCCATCTCGTCATTCTAGGAGAGAGGACTTGAGGGGTCTGTTTGTCCCCAGCTAGTAGACCCAGGAGAGGCTTATGATCCGTGACCAGCTCGAAAAAGTGGCCAAAGAGAAATTCGTGAAATTTCTTCACTGCTGCAACAGCTGCTAGAGCTTCCTTATCGATCTGGCTATAATTGCGCTCTGTTGCAGAGAGCGTCCTGGAGAAAAAAGCGATGGGAGCCTCGGAGCCATTGGGGAGCCTGTGGCTTAATACTGCCCTAATTCCAAAAGGGGATGCGTCTGCTGCTAGCACTAATGGAAGGTTGGGGTCAAACTGAATAAGGACCGCCTCTGACGCGAGTAGTGATTTGACGGCGCAAAAAGCGGAGTCTTCTTTGTGACCCCAGTGCCAAGGCGATTTTTTATCCAACAGTCTGTGCAGGGGTTCTGCCACTGATGCTTTATGGGGCAGGAAGGACGCGTAAAAGTTCAATAGCCCCAAGAAGGCCTGCAGTTCAGTTTTGGAGGTTGGAGTGGGTGCCTCGTGAATTGCCTTAACCTTGGACTCCAGGGGGTGAATGCCTGAGGCGTCAATTTTATAACCCAGAAAGTCCACCTGTCTAGTGGCAATGGCACATTTTTCTTTTTTTAATTTGAGGCCATGCTGTCTGAACCTCTCTAATACTGCTCGAACTCTCTGGAAGAGTTGGGGTCTGTCCCTGGCCGAGACTAAGATGTCGTCGAAGTAGGGTACTACACCAGGGAGGCCCTGCAAAATCCGCTCCATGAGGGATTGAAAAATGCCTGGGGCAACACATACGCCAAATTGGAGACGCTTGCACCGGAAAGCACCCCTGTGGGTGACAATGGTCTGGAGTTCCGCTGTTTGGCTGTCAACAGGGAACTGTTGATACGCTTGAGACATGTCCAATTTGGCAAAAATGCTGCCAGGTTCAAAAGTGTGTAATAAATGCTGAATGACGGGCACTGGGTAAGCGCTAACTTGTAAAAACTTATTAATTGTGGTCTTGTAGTCCGAGCAAATTCTCAGGCTACCGTCTTTTTGAGGGGTGTGACAATGGGCGTCTCCCATTTGGCGAAATCTGTTGGCTCAATGACCCCTTGTTTTAATAGTTTATCCAATTCTGCATCTAGTTTTGGCCGAATAGCGAATGGGACTCTACGTGGTTTTAGCCTGATTGGGACTGCCTGGGGTCGACTGAGAATGAGATAGGGGTACCGTTATAACACCCCAGCTCATCGCTGAATACATCTGAGTAATCAGTGAATAAGGAGTCAGTGTCAGAGGTTGAGACAGCATGGACTCCTGTTAGCCCTAGGCCGAGATGGGGAAACCAATCGAGCCCCAAGAGTGTGGGGAGATTGCCGTTAACTACCACTAGAGGTAGGTGACCTTTGAAAGCTTTAAAATTGACAAGGAACTTGCCTCTGCCGATTACAGGAATGACCTTCCCCTGGTAGTCCTTCAGGCTAAACTGGCACTTCTGGAGCCGGCTTGTTGATAGGCTGGGCTGTAGCCTCTTGAGGGTGCTCCACGAGATAATTGAGAGTGCTGACCCTGTGTCCACCTCCATGCGACACGGTTTACCTTCTAACAAAACGGAGAGAGAGATTTTACTAATGGTATGGCAAGTGTGCTTGGCATGGTGGTGAGTGCGACAGTTCAATACTTGCCTCTGAGGTCCAGAATGTGAGAAAGGAGGGTGCCTTTGTGCCGAGTTTTGAGAGGCTTGACAGACTCTCGCGATGTGCCCCCTTTTGTGGCAGATGTTGCAGGTGGCTCCTTTGAATTTGCAGGCGGCCCTCGGATGAGATCCACCACAGGATAGGCACAGGGTGATGTGCTTGGGTGGACTGATGTTTTCTTGCTTGGCTCCTACCTGCGGATGCCTGGCGTTGGTGAGGCGGTGGATGTCAGTTTCATCACTAGGGGCTTCCTCTGCTACCACCTCCTCGGAGTGGACTGGAACTGTCGTTAGCTTGGAAGTTGGACCATGGATTTCGGTGGCTGAGTGTGCTGCCAGTTCTGCTGCCAGGGCCTCCTCGATGGCTTGTGCGAGGTTGAGGTCCTTCTTAGCGAGTAGGCGCCTTTGGAGGTGGAGATCCTTGACCCCACATACTAGTTGATCGAGGAGCATGTCCTCCAGGTAGGTTCCAAACCCACAATGGAGTGCTGCGGTCCTGAGGGCGGCCATGTACTGGTTGATGGTCTCTTTGTCTGATTGCTTCCTCATACGGAAGGTGAATCGCCTGGCAATCTGTGAAGGTCTGGGAGAATAGTGGTTAGTAAGGATTTCTAACAGTTCAGACCATGGAACGTTTTTTAACTCACGTGGAGCCACGAGTGCTGTGGCAGTGTCAAAGACGATGGCTCCACAGTAGATCAGGAAATATGATTTTTTCCGGTGCTCCCCTGCATCAGCCAGCCCAATTGCGTCGATGTAATGGTTAAAGCGGTTCTTGTATGACTCCCACTTCTCCTCATCCGGTTTGAACGCTGGGAAGACTGGATTGGAATTCATAGTGAGGAAATCGGTTGTACAATCTGTGGAAAAAATCTCTCTGGGGCAGCAGCAGAAGGTTTCTAGTGCCTGTGGCAGGCAAGTGATTTCAGCTCTGGAGAGGCTTTTTCACAATCCTCTCTCTCTCTCTGGGCTAAACACGAGGTTAGGCTGCCAGCCGTTGGCAGCGTTTTGAAATTCGCGCCTGTGTGGGCGTCAGTGACTTGACTTACAGCACTGCGCTGTACTTTTTAGGTTTGAAATTCAAATGACAGCCGTTTGAATTTCGCGCCTAAAGAAACGAGCGGCTGCGGCTCGCAGCGCTTCACTTTTCCTGTAGCTGGGCTAACAAGCGGCTACAGACGCTTCTCACTTTCGTTGCTGGCTGACTGCTTTCTCTGGCTGCGGATCAGCGTTCGCTTCTCGTTGCTTGCTGACCGCTTTCTCTGGCGGCGGATCAGCGTTCGCTCTCGTTGCTCGCTGACCGTTCTCTCTGGCTGCGGATCAGCGTTGCCCTTATTGCCGGCCGATCGTTCTCTCTGGCTGCGGATCGGCGGCTAGTGACTCAGCGGTTGCATTGTGCTTCTGGTAGCCATCCCATCCTCGTCGCCAGTGTTAAGTTTGGGTAATGAGAGGCTGGACCAGAGCATTAGTGCAACAAATACTTTATTATAACAATAAAGGACTGACCGTGCTTGCCAAGCCTGGAACTGGCTCGCAGCGATCAGCAACTGGTTGGACCCCGCAGCCTGCTTTTATAGCTGGCTGCTGGGGAGAACCAACCAATGAGCGAGGGGGAAAACCGCCCCCGCAATGTGAACGGACCTGAGTGGGAACTCCTAGAGTTCCAGGGACATAACAGATTCTGTGACTATTTCTTCTTTTAATTTGTAATCCAAAAGATATTTATATGTTTTACTAATTGTTTTCTTTTCCCACTTATCTAATTCAATACTATGACCCATGTTTTTAGCCCAAATTATCATAGATTCTGTGACTATTTCTTCTTTTAATTTGTAATCCAAAAGATATTTATATGTTTTACTAATTGTTTTCTTTTCCTCTCCTAGCCATATTTTATCTAATTCTGGTGGGATCATATTATAGCCAAATTGTTCTCTATCTTTTTTATAATAGGTCTGTATTTGTGCAAAGGGCCACCATGCTATCTCCTTTCCTTGAATTTGTATTTGCTTTCTATTTTTAAGCTCTCCAGTATCATATAGTAGATCTTTATACCTGACAATATTTTCATAATCCAATAGATTTGGATATGTAACTTCCAATGTAGATAGCCACAGTGGAACCTTTGAGTAGTGGTTCTTTTTAATCTTTCCCCAGATATTGAACAACACATTTCTTACATGGTGCCTTTGGAAATATGAATGTTGTTTAGATTTTCCATCCCACATGAAGGCATGCCAGCCAAGTTGGAGAACAAAACCTTCTAATACTAATAACCTTCTATTTTCTAATTTAACCCAATC
This sequence comes from Pseudonaja textilis, assembly GCF_049901715.1. Taxonomy (NCBI): domain Eukaryota; kingdom Metazoa; phylum Chordata; class Lepidosauria; order Squamata; family Elapidae; genus Pseudonaja; species Pseudonaja textilis. The sequence continues at coordinate 31,863,471 of NC_141992.1, read as the reverse complement.
CTTAAGCCAGTTTACTATAGCAGCATCATAATATAATTCAAAATCTGGAAGGCCAAATCCTCCTTTTTTCTTGGCATCCTGTAATAATTTATATTTCACTCTGGGTTTTTTCCTCTGCCATATAAATTTAGATATACATTTGTTTAATTCTACAAAAAAATTCTTTTCCAACTTGACTGGCACTATCTGAAACAGGAACAACAGTTTTGGTAAAATATTCATTTTTACTATTGAAATACATCCTAATAGCAATAACTGCAATTTGGCCCAATTATCTAAATCTATTTGCATTATTAACTTATCATAGTTATCTTTTTTAATCAATGAACATCTAGCAGTCAACCAGATCCTGATGTATTTTACTTTATTTACCACCTGCATACCTAATTTGCTAGTTCTTCCTTCTGCTCCATTGTACAGTTTTTTGTTAACACTTTCGTTTTTTCTTTGTTAATTTTTAACCCTGCCACCTTCCCATATTCTTCTATTTGTCTTAGTAGTATAGGGCTCGTTTTTCAGGCTGCTTCTAATATAAATGCCATATCATCAGCAAAAGCCTGGAGTTTATATTCCTCTTTTTTAATTTTTAGTCCTCTAATCTCTTGATTTTGCCTAATTTGTACTAAGAGAGTCTCTTCTGCCAATATATACAGTAGAGGAGCTAGTGGGCAGCCTTGTCTTACTCCCTTATTTATCTTTATGGTATCTGTATTTTCCCCATTTATTAATATTTTTGCGGTTTGCATGTTATAAATTGTCTTAATAAATCCTATAAAATTTTCACCAAATTTCATGCCTATCAGTTGTTTAATAAGGAAGTTCCAATTCAAGTTGTCAAAAGCCTTCTGGGCATCTAAAAATATCAATGCCATTGTCTTGGATGAGTATACTTCATAATATTCTAATATATCCATAATGGTTCTTGTATTTGTTTTTATTTGGCTATGGGGGAGGAAGCCATTCTGATCAGCGTGGATAATTCTACTTAATACTCTCTTTAATCTTTCCGCCAATATTGTAGCCATTATTTTGTAATCTATTGTGATATTGGTCTATAATTTTGAATTTTTTGTGGGTCTGATTGTTCTTTATAAATAAGGGTAATATATACTTCCAACCATGATTTAGGCATGTTAGCATTCTCCAGGGCTTCATTGTACAAGTCCACCAATATCTCCTCTATTGTTTCTTGGAATTCCTTATAGAATTCCGAAGGAATTCCATCTGGGCCAGGGGTTTTATTTGCTTTTTGTGTTCCAATTGCCTTCCTTATTTCTTCTATAGATATTTTATTATTCAAATTTTGTTTCTCTTCATCAGTAATTTTGGGCAAGTTCTTTTCATTCAAATATTGATCAATAGATTCTTCTGGTATTTCTTTCTGTTTATACAATTTCATAAAAAACTCCTTAGCATTTTTTTTTCTTTTCTTGGGTCTGCATGCATAATTTCCCTTCCTGATCTTGGAGAGCTACGATCATTCTCTTTTCTTGTTCTTTTTTAATTTTATGGGCTAACCACCTCCCCGGCTTATTTGCGTTTTCAAAATAATTTTGTTTTGCTAATTTTTCAGGCCAAATCTTCCTGTACATTTAAATTTATTTTATGTTTTACCAGATCAATTTCTTTCTTAATGTTTGAATTGTTTGGGTCCTTTTGTCTACTTATTTCCAAATCTTTCAGTTTCTCCCTCCATATATTTTGTTGCTGTCATTTTTCTTTATTCTTTTTAATACTGTAAGCAATAGTTAGACCTCTCACATAGGCTTTGGCCTATGTCATAACTGCACGTAAATCTTCCTTTTTGTCTTCCACCACATTTTGGAACCTAAGATGAAATGATGGCTTCTCTAATTCCATGTGTACCATCGAATCCCAGAGTTTGCAGTAGAGCACTTTCCAATTTTGTTCTGAATCCTCTAATTTCTTCACCATCTCTGTTCTTGACTCTACTAAATTTAATTTCTGTTCATTTTTAATCACTTTTTCCTGCATCTTTCCAATCTTACTATTCAAATTTTGTATTTTATTTTTCACTTGTCCTATTTCAGTTCTCATCTCTGTTTTCATATCTTCATGGTTCCTCGCTATCAATTCGTGGGTTTTGCCACCATTTCCTGCATCATAGTGGTTAGGAATATAAGTCACCTAACAGGTATTTGGGTTAGAAATATATAAACCAGGATAAACATTTTAGTACTATGTCTTTAAGAAAATGCAAAACTGTAGTTGGGTGTGTTTTCTCAAACAGCCATAAGATGGAGCCAGAAACCTGGATTATCTAGTCTTAGTCTCAGAAGAGAGTGTGTCTGAGTGAATGTATCTCTGTTTCCTTCTGTTGGAAAGTATTGCTGTTTCTCCATTTCTTCTAATTGACTGATATTACTGGATTTAATGTAAGTCTGATACTGAACTGTTTTTGACACTGGAATTTGATATTTGGATTATCCCTGGATGAAAACTGACTGATTTTACCTGTGAATGACTTTTGGATTGCTTATTTTGGACTTTGCTTAAACCTTTCTGGAAGTAAAAACCTACATTTACTGTACAGTGTATCTGTGTACTTTGTGTGTATTATTCAAACACTAGTTTCAAATACGTCTCCCTGTATGCGCTCATTCTGCTAACAGGGAATTACCTCAACAATAGTGAGCATTGCCTGTACTGTCAGCAGGCTTTGAGCTGAACTAGTTTTTATTGCCAATAGCATTGCATCTATAGATCTCTGCCCCATAGGTGAAGACATCGTTGTTGTAGTTTTCTTTCCTGATTTTACATTTGTAATTGATGTTGTCGCCATTTTAACTATCTGTAGTAGGTCTTTCCAATCTACTATCAACTATCCCTAGTAGTGCACTATTTTCCTCTCCTTTTCAGTTCAATAGTAATATTAATACATATATTATATTACCAAAATTCTATTATGGAAAATCACAATCAGCTCTTATTTCTATTTTTTCTTATTGAACTTATTCAACTAATACTTAAGAGAATTCAATATTAATCAAATTTACTCACAAAATAAACAGTCTTATATGCTTTATTAATTAATTTAAAGCAGCCAATTCATTAATTAAATTCTTATCTATATATAAATATAAATTAATCTATTTCTTTAGAGTTCTTAATTATATGCTTACCTCAGAATAAAAATACCTCAATTTCTTACTATATGATTATTATTTGAAGGTCTGAGTTCTATATTTATACAACACACTTTCAATTGTCCAGTTATTAAAAAATTATTAACCAGTATTCTTAATTCAATATTCTAACACACACGTATCTATTAAGATTATATTTACCAATATTATTTAGTTACATCTATGATTGACCAGTTGAATGATGTCCATGGATGATGATGATGATGATGATGATGATGATGATCTTCTTCTTCTTCTTCTTCTTCTTCTTCTTCTTCTTCTTCTTCTTCTTCTTCTTCTTCTTCTTCTTCTTCTTCTTCTTCTTCTTCTTCTTCTTCTTTTCTTCTTCTTTGTCTTCTTCTTGATAAATACCCTTATTACAGTTCTTAGTTTGAGTTCAAAATGTCCTCTTTAAATTTGCACTTCCACCGTTTCGTTTCTCTTTTCTCTTTTGGCTTCTTCTTCTTCTTGCTCCTTTATTCTTTTTCTCCACACAGTCCTAGTTCCACTTATAAATCTTAGTTATCTTATTTCTTCCTTTTTTCTTTATCACAGTTATCAGACAAACATTGCAATTATAAGGTTTCTTTCCTCAGTCCTTTCCTTAAATCTTTTAAAGTGTCAATTGTTCTCTTTTCAAGTTTTTATTCTCAGCTGTTCTTCCGATCTCTCTTCTTCCTGTCTCACTTGGACACGTCACTGTCACTTTCTCTTTCTTCCCACAGTTCTCAAACGTCAATCGCCAGAAAATATAGTTATACAACCCCCCTTTCAACTCCCAAAATAAAAGTAAACGGTGTTGGCTCACCCTTCAGCTCCTCCGTTTTCAGCGTTCCATTAATCAGCACAAATTACTGCCGTTTCTTTAGTTAGTACTCCTTCCGATATTTCTGCCGCTTCGCTGCACTGTTCGGTTTGGAGTTTCAATTTTCAATTTCCCTTTGTAGTATAAATCAGTATTCTGGAAATCTTCTTTAAGTTCACTTTTCCACTACTCAATTTGCTGTTTTCCACTCTTTGCTTCCTTCCTTCTTCTTTAAGCTGCTGGGCTGCCACATCTATGGTTCCGATCTATACGATCTCGCTCTTCAGCTGCTGGTTTTCGGGGGATTCCCTTGTAATCTCCAGGATCCGGGCACCTTCCCGAGATCTCCAGGTCTTCCCCTTTCATCTGTCTACCTCTCCGAGGTCCAACACGCTCCTGGAAGCCACCAAACAGCAAAAATCGGAGCTTTTCAGAGCGGCGATCCGCTCCTCAGCTCCGCATCCAGGCAGCGCCCACCTGGAAGCCGAAAAGGAAGTTATTCTTGAAATTTGTTTCACAGGTGGGAACTTAGTAAGCTGAGCAAGGCATTGGAAGGAAGAATTTGCCTGATAGAACCAGGGGGAATCATCTGAGGGAGAGGCAATTGATGATTAGCGTCTCTTTATGAAGGGGGGAGATAGTGCCAATCTTATGAGAAGTGTTGGTAGATCTCCTGCCAAACAAACAATTCCTTTTAAAGGAATTTGTGGCAATTTCAAGTCTACCATTCCTGATCAAGTGGGTGAGAGCATGATGGCAGATCAACTTCAAAGACTATGATGGCAACTGATTTCATAGATCTGTTTCAGACTGGTTTCTCACCAGAAATAGAACACAAAAGATCCTCCTGAAGGACCATTTGATAAAGGAACATTCAGCTCTGCTTTTGCTTCTGGTTATCTCAGTTGCTTTTAATATTAACATTGACCATAGAATGTTCCTTAACCGACTTGGGTAGCTAGGGATTGGGGCCCCAACATTGTTGAGATTCCATAAGTTTCATAAAGTAAGACTGCCCTGCTCAATGATTTTCAGGCTGCGATATTTCACAGTGTTTGAACTTGTTTGCTTTTCTATTTAACATTTGATGAAGCTATTGGATACAATTGCCAGAGGTGGTAAGGATGGATGCCATCCCTGTGCTATCTCCCACCATCCCCATTCCTTGTTTGATGTGGCAAGCTTGTTCATTCCTATTAGGACCGGATTGCAGGATAAGATTTTTAACAGATTTAAATTAAAAGCACAATAATTGCAGGTTTTCACAACTCTCAGTCACTTGGAGGAAGACATCCTCACCTTCTCCCTCAATTTCCCCCAGACTGGCTAGGTGTCCTTGTTACTATCTGCAGAAGATTTAACTACTGCATCTCTTTTTGATGAGAGCAGGCCTCGCCACTATTATCCCTTGCACCAGTTACCTTCTGCTTAGAACAGTGAAATGGCCTCTCGATGGGGATATTCTTAAAGAAGGTATGGAGGAAATTGCAGAAGGTACAAAATGCAGCAATTATATTCATTTTGGCATTCTGATGGGAACATATAATGCCAGAACTGGCCAAGTTCCATTAGCATTCAGCTGTCTTTTGTGCCCCATTCAAGGTGCTAGCTATCCCGTATAAATCCCTATATGACCCAGTCTTGTTCTGTTACAAGGAACAGCTCTCTTCATGTATAGCCACATGGGAGCTGTGATTTGCAATCTGTTCCACCTGTTCTTTAGGCCTCTTCTTTGTTCTAAAAAGAAATTAAAATTTACTTGGGTACTTTATTTGAATGTTCTATTTCTTTTTATTTATTGTAATAACTTTTTGCTCATTTAACATTGTGATACTGTTTATAATGTATACTATCATTTATAATACTTGTAGATTACACTATTTTTTTTTCTTTGATGTGTATTATTTGTCTATGGCTAATTGCTATGGACTGGCCTGTTGATTGAAAATATTCAATATGCATAGAAACAAAATGCATCACAAAATGTAGGTGGGCTGATCTTAAGTGGATTTGATGAGTATCAGTAGTGCCTGAACAGCATGCATTTAATTATGAATGGAAGAGTTAAAGTGTATGTAAGAAAGTATGAATTGGTATCTAGGAGGTGGATATTCAGGAAGGTAGGAATCCAAGTTCTGTATACTTTCAAAGCCCACAATTAACTATTGTTCTTAAGGAAGTTGGCTGTTGTTCACAAAAGTGGCACATAATGTGATTTTGGATCAAAGAAGTTCTGGTTTTTAAATTCATGTAAACTTTTACAAGTCCCCATGGTCAAGAATAAACATATTGTTGGAAGAAATATCCATCTGGGTTCAGTTCCAAGTGGGGATAAAGACAGTGGTGGGATTCAAATTTTTAACAACCGGTTCTGTGGGCATAGCTTAGTTAGTGGGTGTGGCTTGGTGGTCATGTGACTGGGTGGACATGGCTTGCTGGTCATGTTATTGGCTGGGTGTGGCCAACTCAACATCACTCACATCGAGGCACGCATCTCATGACTGTGGGAATGCTGCATCAGTCCTAAGTCTGAAAAATGGTCATAAGTCACTTTTTTCAGTGCCATTGTAACTTTGAATGCTCACTCCACACAAGCAAAGTACCAGCAAAGAAGGGGAAAAAAACTCCAGAGACGTTTCTGAGACAGGAAGTCTAGTCCTGGCCAGAATGTAATAAGGGTTAACGGAGAGGCAGTTTCTATAAGCAACACCAGAATGTTTCCTTCCTGCCTTCCTTACAGGATTAGGCCAGTAATTTCTTCTAACAACCGGTTCTCCGAACTGCTTAGAATGTTAACAATTGGTTCTAGCGAATAGGTGTGAACTGGTAGAATCCCACCCCTAGATAAAGACACTGGAAACATGGAGGCTGATTGGAAATATGGTTTAGTAGTGAAGCAGAACACCAAGCATGTGTGATTCTGGGTAGCTGACCATCTGGTTTGATGAGCAGATGGATTTTTATATAATTTTTTCTACAGCATTTTGTAATTTAGAAGCTTGTTTATGTGATATTTGAACAAGTTCCACAAATAAAGACCCTGGAAAGCCACATAGCTCAACATTAAACTTTCCCAGAAGTATACTACTAAGCACAGTTGTAAGTCCAACAGTTATAGAAGAAGCACAGTACACGACTACAGAAATGAATTGGTATGTGCATTAACCACAAGATTTGATTTAGAAGCAGCTTCAAAAACTGCGCAATTGAATTCCTTGCTTTAGGAATCATATCACGGGACACTCAAGAAATAGCTATGACATGTTCACATTTTGGCAGAGTTTGATGGTAGCTACTAGCATACTAATCCCATTTGAATAGACAAAAGCCTGTCAAAACTCAGATGAAAAGATCTGGCTGATTTTCCTACCTTTCTTCAAACTGGGATGCCATGAGTTCTAGTCCTGCTTAGGCACAAAATTAACTGGTTGACCTTGGGCCTGTCACTTTCTTTCAGCCTTAGGAAGGAGGCAATGTCAAACCATTCTGAATAATCTTGCCCAAAAATGCAGACTGCAGGGACCAGTCCAGGCCATCTCCAAGCACAATTGAATGGAATATTTTTTTCCCCATAGTTAGAGACATACTGCTTCTGAATGTGAAGGTAATGTGGATAATGGATATTATGTCTTCCATTAATTGGCAATGGATCCATGGGAATTCTGTGGTGGTTAAATGTGCTAAATAACAGTACTGACTATCTTTTCACCCATAGTTAATTTTGCCCAAGTGACAATACATTGATAGATGCAGCATGGACAACCCCAACAATAATAGTAGATTTGTGCTACCTGTTCTGTTGTTTTAAACTATTTCATACTCTGGCTCAGAAGTTCAAAATAGGATTAATATTATTTCTTGGGGTTACTTTTTATATATAAAGGAACTGACAGGAGGAAAACAAACTGTTTGTTAAAAGTGAAAGTTATTATTTTTTATAAAGAATTTTTAAAAAAATTTTAAACAAACGTACACAGACAAAACATAAAACATAAAACCATCTTCAATTACATACAGTGTGTCGGTTGGTTACAAGTCTTTTGTGCATCATTTCCATAGTCCTTACTTATAGTTTATATAACTTTCTCATATTATCCATCTAATGTATACATATATGTTATTCTCATTGTTAATCATTTATTTGACTATAACTATTATACCATCATTTTAAGTGAGATATTCAACATTTTAAGTTAAATTATGTTATAACTTTCATTACATTATCATAAATCCATAAGACATCCCTAGGTTATATTCTCTAAATGTCTATTATCCTTATATTGTAAAATTCTCAAAATTATTTCATTTCCATATTTTTTGTCTAACTACTGATAAAATGAGTCCCAAATCTTATAATATTGTTTATCTTCTTTTCTCTAATTTCAAGTGTCAATTTACTCATTTCAGCACACTCCATTATTTTCATAATAACTTCACTCCTGCATTGGTGTTTTCTCATTTTTCCAATTTTTAGCATATACAATTCTAGCCACTGTTAATACATTTACAATCAAATATTTCAATTCTCTAGTGAAAATTTCTGGCAAAATATCCAATGAAAATATCTCTGGTTTAAAGTCTGTATGTTTCTTTGTCATTTTTTCCCAACCATGTGTGCATTTTAGTCCAGTATCTTTTAGCCTCTACACACATCCACCACATATGGTAGTATGAACCAGGTATCTGATGACATTTCCAGCACTTTTAGGATTTATTCTTGAACATTCTTGCTATTCTTGTTGGGGGTAGGTGCCAAAAAGTGAAAGTTATTGAGTGGGTACATTTAATATTACTGAGGAAAAGCAAAGTGATTTTTTTTTCAGACTAATGGAAATTGCTCTTAAAGTTGGACTGAGAAACATCATAAACCTCACTGAATTAATGATCCTCTTGTCCAACTTTTTTTCCTTTGAGAATTGCTCCTGGGATTTGGCTGAAGAGGATGCAGCAGTAACACACATTCTTTCTTGAGTGTGTCCATCTTTTAGTTATAAGAGGAGCACTTACCATAGAAAAAACGTGTCTGCTTTGAGTCACAGATAGAAACTATTCTTCATTCCATTCTTCTAATGCCACAAGGCCATCAGGACATCCTAGAATGATGGATTCTGTAAATACATTACTCATTGACTGAAATGATTCCCTTTGCTTCCCCACTCCCTACTGTGAAGTAATGAACGGGTACAGCTATGTCACTATTATAGCATGGCTTTAAATGGAACCTTTCATCTTTAAGCATTTCCTCTTGATCAGCATACCAGGGAGACCAAAATCACTCCTCTTTTTCACAAGAAGGCAAAAGACAAAAGAGGGAGAAATGTCATATCATCCAAATCTTCTGTTTTGACCATTTCCGTAGAAATGAAAAGCACACTTTCCTTTTGTAGACTTTAAACACCATATGAGTTCTTTGTATGAGCAAATTTCTTTCAGAAATATATCTTTAGTTTAAAGTACAAAATCCTCCCCTCCGCCCACTTTTTTTTTTACTTTTTGTGAGAAAGCAATAACCAAGCTGGACAAGCAATAATTTAGACACGTGCATATTTCATACACAAAAAGAAGAATGGAAGAATATTTATTCTCTACACTAAAGATATGTTTTTGGAAGAAACTTGTCCATGTAGGAAACATGCATTTGTCTAGATTATTGCTTGTTCAGCTTGATTATTGCTTCCCCCCCCCTCTTTTATTTAGCTTAAAAGTAAAAGCATAACTGAAGGTGAAGATGTTTAAAATCTTTGTCTTCTATCTAGAAATAGTTAAGTTCTACAATCAGCCCTTTTTGAAGCAATCATTCTGCACACAGACACATTCATCTTTTATTTCAGTGTGTTCCTTCTGGATGAAAAAACAGAAGATCAACTTGCACATTTTCTTGCCGATATGCAATGCTTCAGTAGTTTTTATACAGTCAGAGGTTTAGGAAAGGTGAAATTAAAAACAAAACAAATAGATTTTTACGCAAATCATTACAAAGTAGTAAAAAAAACACCACCCAGGTAAAATGTACTTTTGTTGTCCAAACAGACATTATTATTTCTTCCTTTTCTTTTCCATCTACTCAAGCAAGTGGAGATGGAAACAATTGGAGACATGATCTGAATTAATATGAACATTCAGAGCATATCTCTCTCTCTCTCTCTCTCTCCTTGGCATGCAGTTTGGCAAGCAGCCCATTGGCATGTCATTACCCGACCTTATAAAATAATCATTTACAATTTGTTAGGTTTAATTTATATCTAGAAATAGAAATGAGCAAGGGAATGCCTTGGAAAGACTATTATTTCTTTTAATGTCTTCCATTATAAAAGAATCAGAGTGAAACCACTCAGGAGAGATTGTTATTATATCCTTACCTCCCACTATCCTTTTTTCTCTTTTTCATTGCTATTGTTCCCAGCTTTGTTGAGATTGTGATAAATTTAATTGCTAGCAAACAGTGGGAAATCCTGATGTCAGATCACATTTTAAAACTCCATAAAAGCATCCTGTGCATTAATTTAGGGCAAACAAGATGGTGGCCAGATGGTGCTAGTGTCAGATAATTGTCAGCAGCCACTGGTTCTTTTTCTCTCCCACTTAGTGTTTAAGAAAAAAGATAAGAAAAAAGTAGAAAACAAAAAAAGGAAAGAAAAGAAAAATTGGAGATAAGTTTCTATCCACAGAGGCAACAGGCCAAAATTAATAACAAAAATATCTAGCGACCCTTTTTGGATTTAAAAAAGGGAAAAATAAATCAAATTCAGGCCAAATTAATCATTGTACTGAGGGGAGAAATATCCATCTGGTTTAGTTCCAAACTGGGAGGAAGACACTGGAAATGAAATGGCTTAATGGTTTTGTCCTATGTTGGATCTTGGGTGAGGGACTAATCCTACCATTCTGCCTTTATTCAGACTTTGCTGCTGGAAGTTTCAAAATACCCTGTCTTGAATGGATTACCAAATCTGCATTTCAAAATGCTGCTTCCTCAGTTTCTGCTTGGGGCAAGGAGATTGGGGCTGCCGTTTTAAACATTCCTCAAAATATTTCATTCTTCTAAGAGAGGGGGCCACAATACAATCTTGGTTACAGGGAGGATTAACTCCTTCCCTATTTTTATATATACTTCCAAATGATTGGCATTGACTAAAGCCTATGTCCAACATTATAGTTTTGTGATATTGATGAACAATCAAGGCTGCCCTGCCTGAAAGCATTGAAGGAGTAAGCTTTGTAAATCCCTATAGAAAAGGAGCCTGCCATTTTTCCTCCAAAATTTTCTGTTAAAATCTCTTCACCACATTTATGTAATGTGGGCATCTATGGATTTTTCACCCAATTGTGAGAAAAGAGTTTTAGCCTAGAATACATCTATTTTTTGTTCAATAAATCCCTCTCCATCATTAAATATATTTTAAGTTACAGTCCTATATTGGGGATATATGCAACCTGTCTTGATTCTATAAAAAAAAGCATAGGATGAAAATACAGAAAATGTTGATCTTGTGTGAATTATTTTCTTCTAATAAGAGAGGAAGAGAGGAAATATAGATACAGCTCTGACTCTCCACTCAGCATAAATAAAGAGATCAATACACAATTCTTCTTCAAGAGTGTTGATTTCTCTTCCATTGTTATTTTTATCAGATTTTAAAATAATATGTGGCAAAAGTCTGTTTATATAAAACACTCCTAAAATAATTTAATTTCTAAGATACCCAGTATATGGGGTTTTCATGAAAAATTCTCCAGTATATTGTAGCTTTTCTAATATGTGTGTTATGTGCTTTATGGGATCTTTATAAAAAATCCAGTATGTACCTTTTTTAGTATTGTTCATTCCCAATGTATCACATATGGAGACCATAAATCAATATTATTTTTGGGAGACCATTGGATAAATAAAGACTGTTGCTTTGTAGAACCTACTCCAACACTACTTTATGGGCAACTTTTACATTTAAACCTCACTGGGCAATTTTGAATCAATTGCTAATGCTACTATGTCTCATAGGGTTGTTATGAACATAAAATGGAAAAAGAGATAAATGAAATAAAATTGAAAGGGGAGTTACATTTATTTCTGTTGAAAATAAAGGGCACAATGGACATAACAAATCACAAGCCAGAATGCAGGAAAATAACAAGAGTTATCTGACAGTCCTGGCAAATAAATTGTGAGTGATAACAGTACAGGAACTGACCTCCAGTTTAGTCTGAAACCTCTGCTCTAATCTCAATGCCATAATCTCTGAACAGCTTGCCAGGTTTGGTGGTAGATAAAAGAGACGTAAGATGCAAAGTCTGCAACAATCTTGCTTGACTCCAAGAGAACTATAAACAGCATTTCATTGGCACAAAAGACTAGTCTTGTAATAGTTTAGCACCAACTTGTGAGCACTGATGTGCCATTAACTGCTGATATGTGTTAAGTGGGTGTTTAAGATTTCAGCAGACAGCTAAACCAAGGGAGCAATGAAGCTGTGTTGTAATAGAAAATAAGGATTTGTAGTTCAGCTGTTGTAAGACTATTCCATTTGTATAATGTGATGTTTTTCTCAGCTGTGAAGCCTTCTATTCAGGGAGATTATAGATCCACTAAATAGCAGATTCATAGGTTACAGCTTGGAGAAAATGCTGAAAGACTGAAAAGGTGCTTAATGCATACATGCAGTGGAATAAACTCCACTCCAAGAACTAGGGTATGCCAGAAACACTGCAGTCTAGCATTTCATGCACATAGATACAGAATTACATTGGCAATAGCAATAGCACTTAGACTTATATACCACTTCACAGTGCTTTACAGCCCTCTCTCAGTGGTTTACAGAGTCAGCATATTGCCCTCAACAATCTGGGTCCCCATTTTACTGACCTCAGAAGGATGGAAGGCTGAGTCAACCTTGAGCCTGGTGAGATTTGAACTGCCAAATTGCAGGCAGCTGGCAAGCAGCAGAAGTAGCCTGCAGTACTGCATTCTAACCACTGCACTGCCATAGTGGTTAATTACAGATGTCTAACCATGTTGATGTGTCATCTTGCAGAGATGAAATATTCTGCCTTGACAAACATTGAGGTAGGGTTTATTGACCAAGCTGGCTGCTTTCATTTGATAACAACTGGAATGCAGGGAAGTGAAATAGAGTAGTACTCTGTTGATCCTGTTTGGTAGTAGGTATGGTATGACTTGGCTTCACTGATTCATTTTGGAGAAGTGCCTATGTTGAAATTTCAGCAAAGGAAAGGCAATTCGTAGAGTCACAAAAACATTTTGTCAGTAGAGGAATCCAGATTAAAGCATTCTTGACAGACAGTTATCTAGTTTCTGCTTGAACCCAGCCCACCATCCCATGTGTGTCAACTCACTCATAACACAGTAAAGAACTTTCTTACTGCTTATCATGAGGAAGCCCCGCCCCAACTACAAAAAATTTTTTTTTAATGTTTGGAAAATTATACACTCCAGACAACAATAACCAGGTTATGGACTTCTATGTAATAGCCCTTCATATGTTTGGAAATTCACATTCACTTACTATCTTAACCTTCTCATCTCAACGTTACATATATTCTGTTCTCTCAACCTGTCTAGGATTTAAGGCTTATCCTTGTAACCAGTACAAGTCAATCACTAATCATTTCTCCATTGCAGAAGTATATAATGTAATGCTTTATTTGCCCCCAACCTATTAGGCAGTCAACTTCTATGTTCTGTTATATATGAAAATAAGTGCTTTTTGACTTGTGCTAACTTATACTACCTAGCTTGCCTGCCACACTTCATTTCATTGCAGGCAAACACCTCCACTAAAAAGTCTGCTTGATAATGTGGTAGGAATACCGCACCCCTTTGTTCACTGGGTTGCTGCCTTCCATGGTCATTTCATCCTGCTGCTAGATTATGGGAACTAACAAGATTTTTGGAAGTTTCCCTTAAAAGTCAAAGGGGACTTCCTTAATCTTCTCTGTTTTGTTCTATTACAAGCTTCCAATATAACGGAAAGCCTTGAAAACCTGACTGTACTCCCAGACTTTGGGTACAATTCTTGAATCCCCTTATTTCATATTGTTGTGTTGTTTGGTTTGCCATTTTGTAATTTATGTGCACCTGGAGTCAGCTGGAGATATGCAGCATTAAAAATCAACAAACAAGCAAGCAAAGTTCACTCATGGGATGGCAAAAGTTGGTATTTCTGGCTTGCTTATGTGCTTTGCATTTGAACTTTACAACCTCACAGATGGACTCTTTTTTACCAAGGGAAATTGATGAGAAATACTCCCACTTTTAGCCTTAGTGTCAAGAACAATGGAAAAGTGGTGTTGTCTTTTTGTTTTTGTTTTTTGCTCTACCAGTGGACTCATCAGATGGAAGAGTCAAATACAAGAGGAGTGCCAGTGGAGGGAGCTGATAAATGGTCTATCAATGGAAATGCTGGTAAGATAAGTGCTTCCTTTCTCTGAATCTCACCATGGTTCACTAATGACATTTAGGAAGTTGAAGACTTGCTATTCTCCCAGCCCTTGGGCTGTATTGATTATGGATCCCTTGTTGGATGGGACTTCCGTTTATCTTCAGGATGCCTTTTCTTTTTAAATAATGTTGTTTCCACTTTTTAAATTGTAAGCTGCCTAGAAACATTAGGAGTCAGCAGATACTACTGCTTTGAACAAACAAACAAATAAATAAATGGAAAAAAGGGATGAAATCCAAAACAGGATTTAAAAATCTGGCTTCATTTCTATTCCATTTGTACACAGAAATTAAGCAGCTTAAGGCTGCAGTGTCAAAACCCCTTAATTTCCAGCCTCTTTAGAATTATAAACAGAAATTATCCAAGATATTTAGACCAATCTATGATAACATTTGCCCATAGGCATGTATGAAGAAATTACAGATGCTGAATGCTCAATTAGTCATCTTGTCCAAGACTTGTGGACAGTATAATTGCCCAGTCAGATATGTCAAATAGAAAAAACTCCCATGGTCTGTATAAGATAACTTAATTCTAACATAAATATACTGTTACAGATAGACATTGTGATGCTTTGGTTTTATCCCCAATGGCCGCTCAATGGATTACTTAGGTACATTTTTTACAAACTTCACATTACCATTTAAAATTCTCTCTCTTTCTCTCTCTCTCTCTCCCTCCCTCCCTCCCTCCCTCCCCTCTCTCCCTCCCTCTCTGACAGACAGACAGGCTGGCAGGCAGAGTAAATTATGGATGTATCTTAATGAAAAATTACACCATTCTGCCAAGATAGAGAAACACCAGGTACAACTTCTGCAATATTTTCAGAATGTGAGATATAGTCAGAAGAAAGGTAAGTAATGCTGTAGGATAACAATATTATCATTCCACAAATGTGGAGTCATGTATGCCATTATGCCAAGGACACCTCCTTTGGTGAATACCAGATTTCATAGCCTATCATTCTTTTCTTTCTTTTTAGTTAAATTAATAAGAAAGTCATGGGAAGATAGTATACTGCAAAGCAAAATATAATCATCATAATGAATTTCCAGGAAAGCTTCTAGTTTCTTGAAACATTCTTATAGGATCAAAATGACTTGGCTATGGTGGATTTTGTTTGGAAAAATACCTGCGTGCCTTCTGAATGGAGACATGGGAACCAAAATATGCTGAGAAGGGAAGAGTATCCGCAGGCAGCACCTTCCTCTGTTTGTCTTATACACATACAATTATGGATATACCCAATGAGTGTTTGCATTCCTTATACTCACCACAACAATAATTTTGGGATCATTTCTATAACTTGCTCTGAACATTCCAGAGATATATTTGCTAGCACAAAAGAGAAACTCCTGCAGTGTTATAAAATGTTAAAAAGGCTATTTACTCTTGCTTGGAAATAACAGTGACTGCAGTGAGCTAAACTTAAATATTTTGGTTGTGGAAAGCTTCGAAGGGATACTTCATTTTGAAAAAGGTTTGATTGCAAAGCTCTTCAAAATAGCACTGTGGATCAACTTGGAATTTCCCTTTGAAATGCCTGATTGGAGAAGCTGTTCAGCTTCAATCTGGACATCAAGCGGAACTTCTGTGCACACAAAGCACAAGGTTGGATCAAGCTGACTCAATCAATGAGATATTTTGGGATGTCAAATTGAAGCACTTTAGTTTTTTGACTCCAGGTGCTGAATGAGAGTGGCAGCCTGCATTAAGTGAAGGCCCCAAGTAGAACAGAGGCCTCTCTACATAGGACCTATAAAAGGTAGAGTAGCCCTGCTCCACACAAACCTGGCTAATCAAAATAATATCATCCTCAGAACAGTGAATTGAAGGCTAAGTTTAAGAACTTAAATGTAAAATTTGTGTGTTTTATCCTGGAAAAATAGTTTCTCCTTTATATTGGAAAATAGCCAATGTGAGCCCATTTAAAAACTAAACAAGAAAGTTAGTTTAAAACCTGTGAAATGAATGAAGCGATTAAAGAAGAAAATGAGCAAACATATAGGAAAGTCAGTGTTGCTTAAAAGGAACCAACACAACTTCCACAAAGGTAAATCTTGATTCACTGTCTTCTATAATTTCTTGAATTCATCAAAAAGTACCTAAGATTGATAACCCAATATATAGTGCATATTTCTTGAAATCAATTTCTTGATTTCAAAATCCTTTGACAAAATTCTTCAGCTATCCTGGACAGACTCAGTTGCCTTAGATTAAGAGAGGTACTTTCTTGCATTGACAGTTAATTAAAAAAGGCAATATGACTGACTCAAAATTGTGACTCTAGGCAGTTCACAGTTCAGGAACATACAAACAAATAAAAAAACCCACAATACACCACAAATCCAATATTATATTTTAAGGTCCTTAAAATTCACACAGTCAACATCTATCCATGATAGGCTCAGCTAGCAACCCTGAGAGAAAAGCCAAATTTTTAAGGATGTCCAGGAGTTTTATGGGATTGGGACCATCTAGATTTCTGCAAGGCAGGTGTCACAACAGAAAAAAGTAAGAGAAATCTTGTGAGAACTCCTATTCTGGAGATTTGAGAAAGTTGTAAGGTTTTAGCCAGGTTGACACAGAAATTGTGCTTTTTAGAGAAAATCAACTTGAAATATCCCAGATGTTTGGTATTTTTAAGTACCATGTTGCTAATCTCTAGTATATAGGACTGTGATCTTAAAAAGATCGCTAAGTTTAATATAAATCTTCCATAAATTCATACCACATTAATAATTGTCTCCCTTCTCATATAATTATTGATGCAGTGAGAACAATGGCTTGCCTTCAGAAGTTGTGGCTGTTCCAACACTGGTGGTTTTTAAAATGTCATTGGACAGCCATTTGTCTGGAATGATATAGGGTCTCCTGCTTGGCCAAGGGGTTGGACTAGAAGACCTCCATGGTCTCTTCCCACTCTGTTATTCTATATTCTGTATTTCTCTGTTGTTGACAATGCAGTGGTAATAAAGTACTTATTCGCAGTTCTCATATATATGTCATATTTCAATCAGAACATGTGTGTTTGACTTCTACTCAGGAGATTTCCAGCTTCAGTATTTAAAGTGGAGCATTAGGAGACAAAGTAAATTGAACCAAATCTATAAGGAAAAAAAGACCAAGCCCAATATTTTGGATTGTACCCTCTGTTTCTCAATGAAACAGCATCTGTTAGCATTATGTTTTTACCAGACATCTGTGATCTGAACCCATAAAATCATAGGGCAGTTGCAAATGCAGTCTTTGGCACATGTTACTGCAAAGAAAAACCTGAGCAGATGTTACTGCAGAATTGTTAAAATCCAACATGTCCTCTAAAATTTGTTATGAGTAATTAATTAAATGAGCTATCATTTAGGAACAACACAGATATTTAAAAACAAAAACAAAAATGCTGTGAGGTCTCTGAGCTGGTTATTTTGTTGCAGCTGTTTCATTACTAAACTAGGTAACCTCATCAGTGCTTGTGGGGAGTGGGGTTTGCTCTCATTTTGTATGCTAGTGACGTGCTCTGTCAGTGTTGGTGGGAGCCAAGGCAGCCAAGTGCAAATACGCTAGAGAATTCCTATCAACAGACATAAGCAACACCTACATACCATTCAAAAGAAACAACAAAAAAGTCAAAAAAGAAACAAAAAGACCAAAATATATCTTAACTAGCAATCAATACCCACATAAGCAGAGAGTAATTCTATGATTAACATTAGACTAATAATCAAGAAGCAAACAGGATTTGGGTTGACTAGTCTGGAGAAAAGAAGGACTAGTGGGGACATGATAGCAGTATTCTAGTATTTGAGAGGCTGCTGCAAAGAAGAGGGGGGTCAACTTATTTTCCAAAGCACCAGAGGGCAGAATAAGAAACAATGGATGGAAACTAATCAAGGAGAGAAGCAACCTGGAATTAGGGAGAAACTTCCTAACGAGGACAATTAATCAGTGGAACAGCTTGCCATCAGAAGTTGTGGGTGCTTCATCACTGGGGTTTTTTAAGAAGACACTGAATAGACACAGGTCTGAAATGGTATAGAGTCTCTTGCTTGAGCAGGGGGCTGGACTAGAAGCCCTCAAAGGTCCCTTCCAGCTCTAATCTGATTCTGATTCTAATTGGATAGGATTAATTTTTGGTTCCTCCAAAGCATCTCCCACACAATCTATTTGTATATGTATCATTCAGTGGAATAGAAATTACATTAATTGTTCAGATATTCATTTCCAAGTTTGCTGGCTTAACCCATAATAGCTGAAATATTTTGTTTACTGGGCAAAGCGTCAGTTTCCCCAAACAGGCTGTTAACTTATCTTCCTTGCATTGTTTTTCTCCTAAATTAGTCATTTCTAAATGCTTCTTTTAGTATGCAGAGGATTAAGTTTTATTGGTTTAAAATAGAATTTCTAATTAAATGTATTCACATACAAGACTGCACATTGAGGCAGGTGTCTCTCACTCACAAAGCTTTATTAAGCTCTGAATTTAGGAGCTTTGGGCAGGAAATATAAAGCATTTTTCATTTCATATATTCTAGATCTGGACTGTAGGGAACATCTTTGATTTTTTTAAAAAAGCTAAGGGCTCCGTAGTTATCAGACTAAGATGCGAACTAAAAAGTTCAGTCTGACTAATGGCACGTATCATAATTCACTTTTATTGAGAAATACTTGGAAGAGCAGCCTGATAATGAGGCTTAAATTATCCATTATCTTAATTCATGACATTTAATTTTTTTGGAAGAGGTTGGAAGAGGTTTAATAAGTTTTTACAAGGCTGTTGGTTCTATTTGGTATTGGACCATAAACATTATTAGCTTCTATCTAGCAGATTACAAAAACATCAGCATTTGGGAACTATGGCAAACAAAGTTTCAATTGAGCAAAAGTGGCCTTTCATAAATTATCTTTAGCATTATCGGGTCATTAATTGAGTGAATGACTTATGTAAATAATGAGCAGCAGAAAGTCTCAAACAATGTAGCACAGTGAGAATGAATGTGGTCTGAGACTAAGAAGTTTGACTAGAATCAGAGACCCAGTTCAGTTCCATTCACAATTACGGAAGCTAACTGTTTTTGCAAGTTATTTTCTCTTAATCCAATTTTATCATGCAAGGTTTTTTTTAAAGAAATTTTGAAAATTAAAAGAAAGTGTGTTATCTATGTACTTCAGAGATGGCATTTAGCAGGTTCTGACCAATTCTGGAGAACTGGTAGCAGAAATTTTGAGTAGTTTGGAGAACCGGCAAATGCCACTTCTGACCAGCCCTGCCCAGGGGTGGGATTCTATCAGTTTGGCCTGGTTCTATAGAACTGGTAGCTCCGAAGAGCAGCTGACACCAAACCGGTTCATTCCGAAGATCTTCTTTGCTTTGGTTGGGCCCACCCGCCCACCTGGGCTCTAGGCTGTCCTTTATTCCCTGCTAAAGCAACCTTAGTTGCTTTGCAAGGCACAGCTGAGTGCCGTGCATCAGCAGGAGAAGGTTATTGCTTGCAGGAGAAGTTGATTTACAAGTACTGAGCACGCTCACTGAACTGGTTGTTATGCCAGTAGGATCCCACCCCTGGCCCCGCCCGCATCTATTATCTGCCTCTCAAGTCCCAGCTAATCCGCTAGGTCTTCTTTTGTTGCCCTGCACAGGAGAACAGAGCTGGAAAGCAGGTTAGTGGGATTTTGCAGTAACCTTCCCCCAGGAGTGGGGAGGGAATGTAGATTTTGCAGTATCCTTCCCCTGCCATGTCCACCAAGCCACGCCCACAGAACCAGCAGTAAAAAAATTTGAATTCCACCACTGTACTTGAAGCTCTTGGAGAAAAGGTGGGATGTAAATCTAACAGCAACCCCACCAATAACAAAATCCTTTTAAAAAGGGCAGATGCTCTTTCAACTACTGCTGAAAAAATTAGGAGAAATTTCCTTATGATGTCTTCCCATGGGATTTCATTGAAACATAGGAAGCCAGAGAGACTACAGATTTCTGGAGAATGCACTGAACAGTAAAAGTTAGTACAGCATTATGTTTGGCTACCTATCTAAATAAATAAAAGAGTGTCACCTTCCTTCAGTGAATGTCACATACGCTGAAATTCTCTTCTACTTTGAAAGAAAAGTTTAAGTGAGAGAGACTGTGATCATATAACATATGCTTAACCATTTTAAAAAAAATCTATCTAGTGTATTTGTCAAATGCGGTTAGTGTCAACCTTTACTGTAAGAGTTTTCTTTCACATATTATATAAATCCAGCCTGTTTGGTTTCTTTATGAATCTAGGACATAGGTTAAACTGGTAACAAAATAAAAGTATGAATGCAGCCAGTGAAAATTTCAGAGAAAAAATGCACTCAGCATTTGCTCAGCACTCAAAATATATTGATTTATCTAAGCCTGAGCAACATTTAGTGGGCTTCAGAAAGAGAACTTGATACATCCTGATTAAGCAGACTTCATAGTATGCTACACACCAAAATCTTTGTTTTGCCATCAATTCAATGGGGATGGGATTGGAAAGATTTCTTAAAGTGCAGGAATGAGCAAACTGAGAAGCCTGTTGAACAGGTCATATCTATATTACATGGGAAAATCCTAAAAGCTTTTTCTATACTTATTCATGCATGACAAGATAACAGGAAAAAGAAATGGTGGTTATTCTCTTGCAGATTAGAGCTTTAGAGTGGGCAGTGTTCAACTTGCCAACAACCACAATATTCTTGTGGTGTCATTAATACTTCTGGGTTGACAATAATTTCCTGCTCTCATGAGTGTATCCACCAACCAGAAAAACAAGAAGGCATTTTTCTGTGATGTTTTGGGAGTTGGAATGCCAGTAGGGTTTTTTCTTGCTTCCTTCCAGATATTCAGTAAAAGAAATTGCTGTCCCCTTTCTCTATTTGTATTTCAGCATTTATGGAAGTAGCAGCAGGAGTGCTTGTCTTTCCCTTTGTACTTGCAAGGACAGAATATGTTCTTTAATACAAAAATTTGCCCACTGCAGAAGAAAGGTAATGCAACAAGTCTGGGTTATTTTACTGTCCCTTTCTGAGCGCTCTGTGATCATGTCTGATTTTAAAAGAAAGATTTTGATCCAAATTGTATGTGTCTATGTGTATGCATTTCTCTCTCTGTGTGTGTGTAGCATATAAGGACAAAAAATACGTACTGCTGCTGCCTTCTCCAGTCCCTCCATACTTTCATTCTCAATTATTGTGATAATTATGTCTTAAATATCTTCAGCATAGAAAAAAGTAAAGCAACAAAAATAGGTCACATTCAGAGGTGTATTCAGCAGGTTCTGACCAGGGGCGGGATTCAAATGTTTTAACAACTGCTTCTGTGGGCATGGCTTAGGTGGTGGGTGTGGCTTGGTGGTCATGTGACTGGATGGACATGGCTTGGTGGTCATGTTATTGGCTGAGTGTGGCCAACTCAACATCACTCACATCGAGGCACGCATCTCCTTGCCTGGCCTCTCATGACTGTGGGAATGCTGCAACAGTCATAAGTGTGAAAAATGGTCATAAGTCAGTTTTTTCAGTGCCATTGTAACTTTGAATGGTCACTCCACACAAGCAAAGTACCAGCAAAGAAGGGGAAAAAAGCTCCAGTGACATTCCAGAGATAGGAAGTCTAGTCCTGGCCAGAATGTAATAAGGGTTAACGGAGAGGCAGTTTCTGTAAGCAACATCAGAATGTTTCCTTCCTGCCTTCCTTACAGGATTAGGCCAGTAATTTCTTCTAACAATGGGTTCTCCAAACTGCTTAGAATGTTAACAATTGGTTCTAGCGAATAGGTGTGAACTGGTAGAATCCCACCCCTAGATAAAGACACTGGAAACATGGAGGCTGATTGGAAATATGGTTTAGTAGTGAAGCAGAACACCAAGCATGTGTGATTCTGGGTAGCTGACCATCTGGTCTGATGAGCAGATGGATTTTTATATAATTTTTTCTACAGCATTTTGTAATTTAGAAGCTTGTGTGAATAGGTGCGAACTGGTAGAATCCCACCCCTGGTTCTGACCAGTTCTGGAGAACCAGTAGCGGAAATTTTGAGTGGTTCGGAGAACCGGCAAATGCTACCTCTGACTGGAGATTTTACAATATCCTTTACCTGCCACGCCCACCAAGCCACGCCCACAGAACTGGTAGTAAAAAAATTTGAATCCCACCACTGTTCACATTGCTCATTATTAACCACTGAGCAACTAAGAAACATATAACAAACGTCTCTTAATCCAGTTTTCTCAATTCACATTTAACTTGAGAAAAAAAACAGTTCAGTCTTATTTTATATGAGAAGCTATATTCTCATATCTTGTTAAGCAGCTTGCCCTCCTTCCTTCTGATTATATTTATGAGTCTAAGCACATGAAATTTCCAAGAAGTAGAAAAGTGTTTGTAGAAAAGTGAAGTAGAAAAGACGTGATTGTCAATAAAGAAACCATTTAAAGTGAAGAAGAATCATCTTTTCATAGCAAGCCATTGATTATTTTTTTTAAAAAAGAATTCAAATTCTGAGACATAAAGACGCAAGGCAAGGACACAGTTCTTTAGAGGGAACAAGGTAAACTTTTTCTGCCCCCTTTTAAGTTGGGTTCAGGAAATATTTAAAAGCTAAAGAAAAGCAGTAAGTGAAGGTTTAACCTACCGATTTTCTTTCTTTTTTTTAAAAAAAAAATGAAAATCTTTGTAGTGACATTAAGACATACTGTCTTGTGGGTGGGGGCACATACAACCTACAATACATAAGTTTTGCATTTTGATATAACCTTAATGGCTTGAATAGTTAAGCACCAATTTGTACTTGTGCCTCCATGGTGATAAACAAGTATGTATGAATTTCCTTGCAAATGACTTGGATGCTAAGCCTCTAGTCTAAAACATCTAGTAGAGATTTTTCAGATTCTTGAAGATAAAATTATGGGAAGGGAAATCCTTTCAATTTTCTGCTATTTGAGAAATACCTGGAAACCTTTATATTGTATGGAACCCTCATAGCCTGTAGTGGTAGAAGCTTCCCAATAAAGAAGTCAGAAGAAATGGGGGAAATGGCCAGGTTTTTAATTCTACAAATGAATAAACCGGAACATCAAATTGTTGCCCTGCTAAGTTGTTTCCGCCAGCTCAAAAAAGCAGCAGACAGGTACTGAAAAGGTAGAATAGTGAAGCAGAAAAGTTCAATGAATAAAAGATAGTTAATGGATGCGTGGTAGCCAAATCCAGCATATTATAAGGCTGAATTGTTACCAAAAAATGGAATAATAAGAAACAGGTTCAGATCTTATCTCCCCTGCCCCCCCGCAATTTACAATTATGAGTTTTGGTTAAGTGAAGTCAGATATATTATGTGTAAATTGGTTTTATACGAGATTTAAGGCACTTTCACACAGCTACTAGTTTTGCCTTCTAAGCTCTCATAATTGCAAACACCTTTGTCTACTCTGTAAGTAGTCCAGTGTCCAAAAGCAAAAAACTGGTATCTCTTCCCTCAGAATACTTGCTTCAGTGGTGGTGGTGGTGGTGGTGGAGAAAAGAAAGAGTAGGAGAGAATACTAGGGAGATACCAGGATGGCAACACACTTTAAGAAAGCTTATAAAGAAATGTCCCTGAATCAACTCATGCTTCCAGGGATCCTTCTTCAATCTAGGCTGGTAGGTCCAAGCGGCAGGGGGCGATCTTCAGAATTTGACTTTTGTTGGACAAGTTTTATAGCCCTTCTCTCTCCCCTCCATCCCTGAAGTTGTTTTGTTTAGGCATCAGCAAGGCATCAGGTAATTTTGATAAAGATTAAGCATGTATATGGAATGCCCGCTATGGCAAAAAAGGAAAAATAATTATCTAATTGGGGTGAGAGCTGGAAATTTGTTATTTCATAGCTTGTGAGCATAAACAGGAAGGACTAGTTTGTCTAAGCCAGGGCTGTCAAACTTGCGACCTCCGGGCCATTGTGTCACATGCCCACATCAGTTTAGCAAAGGGGGGAAAAGTCATGATATGTCACATAACAATGCTGTGATGATGTGAGTTTGATACCCCTGGTAAGCAGTCACTTTTCCAGGTCGATCACAGGACACAAGACCTGATATCAGTAGCAAACACTACAGCCATCTAATGCAGAAAATAATCATGGGAATCTAAGAAAATACATCAGCTTCTTCACTTAATATGGATGAAATATCCTTAAGATCAGATCACTTTCCCACTAACCTAAATACATATATAATTTGCAAAAACCTGTTGATTCAGGGAGTAAAAAATAGCAATCCCACTTCTTACTCAAGCCAGCCTGGATTTGGACAAGCACACTAATAATGATACAAATCAGAGAGCTAACTACCAGTGACTGCTAGTCTGAAAAGTTGCCATGTTCAATAGCTTTGGGTGTGAGAAGAGCTTGCTGCATTTTAGTTGCTAGCTAAGGGTGTGGGCTGGAATAAAAGTGGCTTAACTGGAAAAACCATGCATGGTAGACATGGCATGATGAGCAATTAAACTCTGAAAATGTAATTGCTCACAAAATAAATGGAAACTCAGGCTTGATGTACTGCTGAGTTGTGGTCAGAAGGTACCTGAGATCCATATAGATTTAGCATTTCATATTTGCTCTAGTTAATACTTATCAAATTTAGCCTGCTGTGTGAATGCATCTATTTGATCTCTACTTGACCTGGATAAGAATGTTGTACTAGGTAAACAAACACTATTAAAAGATAAAATTTTAAACATTCATTCCATATGATTGTTAGACTAAACATCCATTCCTTATTATTGTTAGACTAAACACTCATTGTTTCCTGGGAAATTAATAAAACTGCATGATAGACATGGCAAGCTGTGAAGATTTAACAGCTTACAAAGACATTTTTTGGCCAAAAGGAATAGCAAAAGTACTGGTAAATCCTTTTCAGTAGGTTTCATGAACGTTCACTTTAGAAAAATATTAGTCTATATTTTCTAGGCTAGCTTTAATATCACTTAGATTGCCTGCTTCAAGAAGAACAGCCTTTTTATTTATTTATGTGTTGCCTTTTGTTCACGAGTTCAAGGCAATATGCACAATGCTCCTTCTTCCTTTTCTTTCTGATCAATAAGTCCCAAGAACTGGCTTGGGCTTAAAAAGAATGATTGGCCCAAAGGCTTTCAGTGAGCTTTCATGGCTAAAGGTAGACTAGAACCTGTGTCTTTCTACTTCTAATTCAATACTTTTATCACTATATCACACTGGATCTCTTTTTGTCCCTGTTAGATCATGTAGTGGATAATGAGTTTGGCTTTGAAGCACAGAGGGAAGAGTTGTTACCAAGGCAACAATCAGATAAATGAAATTTGGGCTCAGGCCAAGAAAATGCCTCAGCCAGGCCCCTCCCTAATTCTCATGAAGATAACAGAGGAAGGAAGGGAAATACATTCAAGTTTGCAAGATTTTGTGATTACAGGTGGTCTAGTCCTCAACTTATGGCTGTCCATTTAACAATGATTCAAATTTATGATGGCCTCAGAAAAAGTGACTGATTTTCAAACTTACAATCATGGCACCTTTCCCCTGGTCACATAATCACAATTTGGGTGCTTGGCAACCAGCTCATATTCATGATGTTTGCTGTGTCTTATGGTCATGTGATTGCAATTTACAATCATCCCAACAGGCTTCTGATACACAAAGTGAGAATGACCCCCTGATTGACTTACTGTCATATAATGTGTTCAATAACTGGTAAAAATAGTTGTAAAATCAGGTCCAGTCACATGAAGAATTGTTTAATGACTGCATTACTTAGCAAGTGAAATTCTGTTCCCCTTTGTGGTCATAAGTCAAGGACAACTTGTACAATTGTTGCATTAGATGTAGCTTAGATTAACATAATGTTTGTTTCTCAGTCTGGTCTACTGATAGTGATGACACTATAAGTCTAATGACAGATTATTAGAATTACAATCAAATATTGTAATTTTACCAATATACAAAGTGGTCATGCTGGCAGCATGGAATCTTAGCAAGCTACCTAATGACTGTGTGATCAGTCAATTAATTAGTAATCACTGATTAATTTATCCAACTACTGTTGGCAGTGACCAACAATCTTTGATTTCAGATGGGATACCTTTCACTATTTTCTAAAGATGTCAGGAATTCTGCCTTGGACTATCTATAAGCAAAATGCATATAGTATCCTATTAGTACAGCAGTTCTTCCAAATAGTAATGAACTATTAATCAAGCTAGGAGTTAAACTTGATGTGATGAAAATTTTTGCTCAAATGTTGGAACAATGCATGGATGAGGAATACTGAACCATCACCTCATGCCTTTCTTTTCTTCATTCACTGACCATGGCATGTCCTCTTCAGCCTTGCTAAAATATGAGACACCGTCTAGCCTGGGCAGAAGGGTAACAGGAAAACCATACCATGGGGAAGATAGGGAACAGTCTGTTTTCCTCACTAACTACTGATGTTAGTATAAACCTTTGCTTAGACACCTGCTTTCATTCCTTCCAATTTTGCTGTAATTGCTGGGTGCTTTGAACTCTGCTGAGTAATGCAGATAATTCCTCAGGTGTGATAAATATAAGAATAACAAAAGGTGCAATTAAAGAAGATTTCTCCATGTATTTATTCTCATAAATGGATGGGACTTATATTGCAAAAGAAATCCATATATTTGAGTATTAATTTCTATGCATATGTTTTGTAGGACTTTGAAAAAAATGGGTTTGTTAGAGAAAATAATGACTGTGCTTAAACTACAAGCTATTAGAACAGTTGGAAAAATATTTTAGAAGTTAAAATAAAATAAAAATAAGGGCATGATTCTAGCCTCTAGATTCTAGTTCCATTGATTCTCAAGGAGAATTTGCTATTATATATTATCCATAGTGCATAATATATGGTAGTCCTTTAAGTTTGAAGAAGACACGCTATTGTGCATTTCATTAGTGAACACAGAGGTGGCTCAAGAGAACCAGTCTGGAAGCATAGTAATAAATGGGGACACTGAAAGTCCATTGTTTTAGTAATTGTCTGGCAGGGAGTTGAAAGCTGAGAAACAATTTTCTAGAAGGTTAATAACAGAAGATGTATAAAAGACATTTCAGGCATAAAGTCTTTTATTTCCCAAACTGAATCCAAGAAAGGAGAGTATTTGAAGCTTAGGGTTGAAATGCCCTGATGATGTTACCTAGTTTGGATAATGAAATGTCTGCAAGAAAACAACCAAGCTCAGAGAGCACCAAGGACCCCTGCCCATCCAATAAGAACATCTTGAATGGACCTGCTTCAAGCCCTCCCACCAGAAGAAGTTGTAGGGCCCGCACAAGGAGGTAGGTCTTTTTTGTTATAGTCCCAATATTGTGATATTCGTTACACCTGGAAGTTCATGCAGCCCCTCCCTCTTATTATTCTGTAAGGTAACAAAAACAAATTTGTTGGTTGTTTCGTACTACTCACCATGAGCGTGCATTTGTTTTCTCACATTAATTTTAATAGTCTTCTCTTGACTTATTCATTTTGCTGTTTTATGTTTATGTGTTATATATATGGATTGGGTCAGGTTAAAAATTGTATCATGAATAATAACTAATAATAATAATAATAATTAATAAAATAATTCCATGCAGATCAACAGGTAGAATAGAGTATTCCAACAGCATTGCAAGATACACATAACACCTTGCTTCCAAAATGCAGATTAGAATTACTTCAGATGAGTTTTTTCTAGTGTTTCTTTCCTCTGTTTCCATTGCAAACCATAATTTCAATTTATGTACTTAGTTTTGATTCTGTATACACTCTATGTCAAAAATAACATGTGAAGAAAGATAATTAATTCACTTACTTTCTGAAACTTTGGGCAGCACAAATCTGACTCAGTCGGAAGACACCCAAGCAGAAACAAAGAATGCACTAGACTTCAGGAAGTATAAGGTGCTCAGTGTGCAGCTGGCTTTGCAAAACCCTGAACCAGTCTTGGGATTTGAGTTAGAGATATAAAGCAGCTAGGCTGAGATCTTAGGCAAAGCCTAGGTGAGCCTGAATATTTTCTGGCATTTAGCAATGATATAAAACTCACAAAGAGTATTAACATGGTATTTCGGTAATATTCTACCTGGAGGTAGGTTGGTGTTCAATGTCTTAAGTATCTGGAAACTAGCACTCACTAAAACCATTTAAAATGATTGATCTGCAGATTTACAGAACTTATTGAACTGAATCTAAATTTCACTAGGCTATTGAAAGAAGCTTGGTTGGGTAGTAAGAAAAAATACTGGGAGTATCTATCTGGAGAGTTCCAGATTTTTGACCTCCTCCAGATCTGGAAGCATATGTCGACAAAGAATGTACAATGAACATTCTGTTTCTAGCAATACATTAAAACTGTTGTTTAATAAAAAGGCAACAGGTTTACAATATGCACAATATGCAGGGACTCCTCCCACAATCTCACAAATTCTTTCAGTTTAGCAATGGGTTATGGGCATTATAAAAATGTTCTCAGAAGTTCCATTAATTAATAATAATAGTAATCACCATCCTTATTTTATTAAAATAAATACACTAGCCATATATTTCTTCCCAAAACCCTTTTGGTGGCTGATGAGTAGATAAAAAAGGGAATAACGTTTTCCTTCCAGTGTGTATTGTAATCTCATTGCTCTAATTAAATGAGAGACTGAAGCAGCATGTTATGCATTACGGATAATGGGGAGACAGAAAATTGAGATATCAGGGCTTTACTTAAATCCATATTGGTTTGAACTTTTCAAGATTTACACACTTACAAACATTGTCACCAAAAATTGATTTTGAATGTTACATACATAATTTTGAAAAAAAAATTAAAAGCATAAATGGAGACACTCATATTAACTATATTTAATTGTAATGAATACCAAGTGAATTTTATCTGGTGCCACTCACTATTTTGGAGGAGAGCCCCCGGAACCGCAGTGAAAGGTGTAGCATCCCCAGCAGCAAAAGTTGAGCATCCCATGAAAAACAAAGGAAGTTGGCAAAAAGACACAATGCTGGGTGTATCTCTGTGTATGTGCATGTGTGTGTGTGCATGCATATGCAAGTGTGTAAAACACACACACACACACACACACACACACAGATTGCTCATTTAAAACCTCTTATTCTAAAGAGTGATTTCTATTTACTGGAAGTAGATATAGAATTTATCCTGCTTACTGAGAACTCTTGAGTTGGCTGTGAAATCACTGAGGCAGTGCAAAAGCCTATCGCAAGTCTAAAGCAAGACAAATCTAAGTTGTCACTGAGCCTGTTTTAGTTTGGGCCAAATGCTTTTTTTTCCTCTCTCCCTACAGCAGGATCTTACTTTTGCCTGTACTGATTCTGGCTGTTTTAGCATTTATAACATTTTCAGTAGCTCATTCTCAGAATGAAAATATCAACATGTAACTATAGTGAAGAAAGAATCAGGATATGCTGAAAGATTGACCTATTTCACCTCTGTTCTCCACATCCCCCAACTTCTATATTGCATGACTCCAAAAGTAATTGAAGAAGCAAAGGGGAAAAAAACCCGTTTTATGGGGAACTAAAATGCTAGATGTGCACAGTACACTGAAACAATAGCAGAACTCTAAGGAAAGAGCTGTTTACAAAATCTGCACTACTATCTGATTTTGTCCAGCAGAGGCAGGAAAAGTAGAAAAACTCAGCAATGGTTTTGATGCTTGCTGTCTTTCCATCAGCGTAAGAACTTCAGGGTTTCTCATTAGCAGCACTCAGGAGCTGCAGGTGTCTTCTGACACACCCTTCTAACAGGAAGACAAAGAATGACTTCAGGGAAAAAAATCAAAACAATATTTTGACAGCATACCTAGGAAGGAGATTTGGTTATATGCTTACTTTCTAAAAATTACTCTATTATCTTATTTTACC
Source organism: Pseudonaja textilis (assembly GCF_049901715.1). NCBI lineage: Eukaryota > Metazoa > Chordata > Lepidosauria > Squamata > Elapidae > Pseudonaja > Pseudonaja textilis. The sequence goes on along the minus strand of NC_141992.1, from coordinate 31,833,162 downwards.
TTTTCAATCTTTCCTGTTTATAAATAAACTGTTGAAAAAATGTTTATTTTATTTATTTTATTTTATTTATTTGATTTGTCAATCGCTTACAAGATAATAGGTATAAGTATATACATAGTTATGAATACATGAAATGGGTACATATAAGAAAAATAAAAGAAACAATAGGACAGGGACGGTAGGCACGTTGGTGCGCTTATGCACGCCCCCTACAGACCTCTTAGGAAAGGGGTGAGGTCAATAGTAGACAATTTAAGGTTAAAGTTTTGGGGGTTTGGGGAAGAAACCACAGAGTCAGGTAGAGTATTCCAGACATTGACCACTCTGTTGCTGAAGTCGTATTTCCTGCAATCAAGTTTGGTGCGGTTAACCTTGAGTTTGTATGTATTGTGTCCTCTTGTGTTGTTATGGTTGAAGCTGAAGTATTCATTGACAGGTAAGTCATTGCAATGTATGATTTTATATACCATGCTTAGATCAGACTGAAGACAGCATAATTCAACTGTGCTAATATCAGATACGTAATGTGGGTTCCAGACTGATGAGCTGTATTCGAGTATTGGTCTAGCAAATGTTTTGTATGCTCTAGTTAGTAGTGTGATATTACCAGAGAAAAAGCTACATAGGATTAGGTTAACAACTCTTAATGCCTTTTTGGCTATGTAGTTACAGTGGGCTCTAGCACTTAGATCATTTAGAGATGAGTATTCCAAGGTCCTTTACAGAGCTTGGATCATCAACAAGGTCTTGACTATTCAGCTTGTATTTTATTTTCTGATTTTTTTGCCAACATGTATGACAGAGCATTTATTTATTGAGATTTGAAGTTGCCATTTGTTTGACCATTCTGATACATAGTCAAGATCTTTTTGAAGGGTAGCAGTATTGTCTGTGGTATTGAACAGCTTTACATCATCAGCAAAGAGAATGCAGTTGCTCTTAATATGATCACAGAGGTCATTTATGTAGAGTATGAAGAGAGTTGGTCCTAAAACACTGCCTTGGGGGACACCACTATTGACAGGTACAGAATTTGATAGGACACTCCCAATTTTGACCATTTGTTGTCTGTTTGACAGAAATGCTTCTATCCAGTTATGCAGTTGTCCAGAGATACCATAAGATTTTAGTTTCAGGAGTAGTTTGTCGTGTATCACTGAATCAAAGGCTTTACAGAAGTCTTATGTAGATTGCGTCTATTGTTTTGCTCTTATCAAGTTGTGTAGTCCATATGTTTTTGCAGTGTAAGAGTTGCAGATTACAGGATATTTTTTTTCTGAAACCAAATTGTTTATTGGAGAGTAGGTTGTTTGTCTCTAAGTGGAGGATGATGGATTGGTTAATAATCGATTCCAGGTGACGCAGCATAAGGATATTGGTCTGTAATTTTCAACTAGGCTGGGGTCTCCCTTTTTGAAGATGGGGATGACCGTGGTTTGTGACCATAGCTTAGGCAAGGAGCTGGTCCTGAAATTTTTTTCAAAGATTATGCTTAGAGGTTCTGCTATGGCAGTGGATAGCTTTTTAAAGAAGTAGGCCCAAATAATGGCCCAAATTCTAGGAAAAAGAAATGTTTTACGCCTGTCAACTTTTCTCTTTTAAGATCTATCTGTCTAGGAATCAGGCTTTTCAATTATCCAGTTTGGAAAATGCAATACGGTGCATTGTCATGATATTCTGACTATGTTACTATAATCTTATAATAAAGGTAGCATTAGCACGCATAACACTGGCATTCTTCTTGAAGAGCTGACTTCAGTCTTGCAAGTTTGAACCCTTCCTTTATCTTCATGAGAATGAAGAAGACTTACTCAAATTACATTTCTGCCTATACTGAGAATTTGTTTATTTGATCTAACTGTATCTGGATGGTCCCTCTTTTTCCTGTTCCCACTACACAGATGTTAATAGGATCCAGAATCTTGATTAATCTTCCAGCTTGTTCAATCAACTTATCTCCATAGCTAGCTTTTTTTCTAATTCATACATATCCTCTTTTTACAATAAGATTTGCCTTTTTGGTTAGTGCAAACCCTTCTTGAAAGTCTGAACTGATGGTGCTCCCACAACTTCCGAGGGCAAGCTGTTCCATTGGTTGATTGTTCTCATTGTCAGAAAGTTTCTCCTTGTTTCCAGGTTAAATCTCTCTTTGTTCAGTTTCCATCCATTATTCTTTGGCCTATAGGAGCTTTAAAATAGCTTGACCCCTTCCTCCCTGTAGCAGCCCCTCAAATATTGGAAGACCGCTATCATGTCTCCCCTGGTCCTTCTCTTGACTAGACTAGCCAAGCCCAGTTCCCGCAACCGTTCATTGTATGTTTTAGCTTCCAGTCCCCTAATCTTCCTGGTTGCTCTTCTCTGTACTATTTCTAGAGTCTCAACATCTTTTTTATAATGTGGTGACCAAAACTGGATGCAGTACTCTAGGTGTGGTCTTACTAAGGCTTTATAGAGTGGTATTAGTACTTCCCTTGATCTTGACTGTATCCCTCTGTTAATACAATTTAGGATTGCATTAGCTTTTTTGGTGGCTGCTGCACACTGCTTGCTCATATTTAGCTGGTTGTCCACTAAGACTCCAAGATCCCTTTCACAGTTCCTGCTATTGCGTCTGGTTTCACCCAGTCTATATGTGTACTTTTGGTTTTTCTTGCCTAAGTGTAGGACTTTACTTTTCTCTATATTGAATTTCATTTTATTAGATATGGCCCAGTGTTCTAGTCTGTCAAGATCCATCTGGATCTTGAGCCTATCTTCTTGGGTGTTAGCTATTCCTGCCAGCTTAGTATCATCTGCAAATTTGGTAAGTCCCCCTTCTATTCCCTCATCTAAATCGTTAATGAAGATATTGAAGAGTACTGGGCCTAAGACAGAACCTTGTGACACCCCACTGTTTACTTCCCTCCATGTAGACTTATACCCATTAAGGACTACTCGTTGAGTACGTTTTGCCAGCCAGTTGCAAATCCATCTAGTGGTGGTGCTATCTATTCCACTTTTTTCTAGCTTATTAAGAAGTAAGTTGTGGTCTACTTTATCGAATGCCTTGCTGAAATCTAAATATATTATGTCCACAGTATTTTGCTGGTCTACTAATTTAGTCACTGTGTTGAAGAATGAAATAACCCAGCCCATTGTAGCTTGCTTATTAAATCATTATTAACCAAACCATGATTTAGTATAGTCTGTAAACCAGGCTATGTTTATGCTTCATTTTAAATTAAACCATTCACCTTTTTGTATCTGATTTATGGTAGCAACTTAAATTTTTTTTTATATGTGTAAGGTTGTTGGCCCAAACTTATGTGCTATATGTGTTACCCAATGTGACAGACCAATGAACTCACATAATATCATGTGACGCTGTCGTGACGACGTTAGTTTGACAGCCCTGGTTTAGGTTAATATCCCATAATCAGCACTTAATAAGCTAAACTTTCCTCTTCTGGTTGTTGTTTTTTAAACATGATAACTATAAACTTTGTCTTACCTCCTGATCTTTGCCTGGATGTTGTTAACTATATTAAACTCAGCTAAGCTTAATGTCATGTTACGTTCCCTTGTTCCAGTAATGGAACCATTTGCAAAATTCTTCAACACAATTACAAAATCACATCCTACCAACTAGACTGACATTTCTTATCCATGAAATGTTTGTGGTCAGCCTCTTTCTGACAAACACTAAAGCAAGTGTAAACTAACAGATGATTCTAACAATGGCCATCTCAAGCAGAAATGCAAGTGAAATGATTAGTTCACTCTAAAGCAAATGGATGGCTTTATGAAATATTTTAAGGGTCTGTTAGCAAGCCAATAGGTCAAATATTTAGCAGACCAATAGTCCAGGCCCTCAAGTTGGTTTCATGATTGCACTTTTACGTCAGAGATCATATTCAGCAGGTTCTGACCAGTTCTGAAGAACCGGTAGGGGAAATTTTGAGTAGTTCGGAGAACCGGCAAATACCACCTCTGACTGGAGATTTTACAGTATCCTTCCCATGCCACGCCCACCAAACCACACCCACAGAACCGGTAGTAAAAATAATTGAATCCCACCACTGTCTTACATAATATTAATTTTCAAATGTGGATGTTGTACATTTGATATTTTCTTACTATACATTTCTGAAAGTCTTAGGAGCAAACAATAAAACAAATAATAAAACAAGCAATACTGATTCCAGAAATATACTATGCTGAGAAAGGGGTTAGAGGAGGAGACAAACAGAATAAATGTAAACCTGTAGCTGATGGATATCGCTCTATTAAGGCCTTATATTGGTTGCTAAATTTCTTTCCTGGTTTCTTGTGCTCCTTAACTGTGAAAATCTGTGTGGTGCCCCCAAATATTTGCAATGTCTGAGGGATTTCTTGGCATCAATTAAAAGAAAGAGCACCAAGTGAGGAAGTTCCAGATGAGCAAACATTGGATCAAAGCCCATGGAGCTTTAATAGGGATTTGGAGAGACAGTTTTATTTTCCATGGCTTCTCTTTCCTCAGCGAGTGTGTTTTCCCACTAATCTGTTTTAGCTCTGCTTACAAACAAAGCAAAAACCTGTGACAAAGCCAATGCAGGCTTTGTGTGGCTTGTTAAAATTACCAGTTCCTTAAGGGTGGGACAAATGTCTGGCACAGTCAATACTTTTGTTGTCCTTCGGTGCAGCAAGCCAAGCAAAGCATCTTTGGCACAGCTGTTTGTATAATTAATAATGTGTCTTTTGCTAGTTCCTGAGTCACCAGGGCTGCAAAGAGGTAACTAAAATATATTTGCCAAAGCAGTTTGATTGCTGTATGGACCTGGACTGTATTTTTCAGATTCAGAAGTTTCAGAATTGCTATACTTGAGAGCAAAGCGGCATTTACAGTACTGGGAAATTTGGGGAAGGCACATCTTAAAGTGGCCAAGTTTGGGAAAGGCTGATTTATAGTATTAAAACACATACAAATAAATAACAATGGCAGTATCACAAGGAGAATGCTGAGCCTTTAAGAGTTAATTTGGCAAATTTCTCAAGGGTTTGGCAATATTGCAAGATTTTGACTTTTGTAAAGGATAGGTTTATCAAAAGAAACTGCTAATTCTTGTGCTAGGCTTAATGGAGAAAGAGGTTCCCAGTGACTTTTAAAATTGCTAGTATTAGATAGGTAATATTTTCAGAACACTTTTATGAGCCATGGTGGCGCAGTGGTTAGAGTGTAGTACTGCATGCTACTTCTGTTGACTGTCGCTATCTACAATTTGGCAGTTCAAATCTCACCAGGCTCAAGGTTGTCTCAGTCTTCCAACCTTCTGAGATCAGTAAAATGAGGATCCAAATTGTTGGGGGAAATAGCTGACTCTAAACTGCTTAGAGTGGACTGTAAAGCAGTTTAAAGCAGTATATAAGTCTAAGTGCTATTGCTATTATGTGCTCAGTGTTGCCTTCTCCCAAGCAATTTGCAAATTCTCAGAGACATTTTGCAACAAGCCATAATTATACTCATTGACGTATCATAAGAACAGCCAGTAATGACTTGTGCCAAATGAACTTTAAGGGATTAAAATGTTGACCTTAGTCACCACCACATTATGGCGGGGGAAAATAAAGAAAGGGGAATACTTCAGAAATACTCCACCTGCAGTGCCATGCTACTGGGATACTTTGGAAGCATTGCTGCTCAGGGGAGTGGGGTGGGGGTGGGGAGCCATGGAGCCAGGAATTGTCACTGTCATGAGTTCCCTCTAGTGGTAAAACTATCAGTTCTAACCTTTGCACATATGAAGGCTCTCAAAATGCAAGTCAGGAGTTTTGCAAATCAAGATTTTTCTGCCAATTTGCTGAAAGAAAATTGGCTCAGCCACCAAGGAGAGCAGCAGAATTAGCACAGTTAGGTACAGTACTGCTGAAGGAACAGTGCCAAATCTCTGTTGGAAAGTGCCCACATTTAAACCATGTTCTTTCAGCAAATAGACACGTGTTCAGCCCATACAAAATATAAGACTGTTTACATTTTGGCTGAAGGCTTTGATCACCCCAACAAAGTTCCTTCTCAATCATTTCCTATACACTCAAGAATTGCTCACCCATGGGATGACCATCTTGGCATGGTGGGAGGCTCAAAAGCTTCCATTACTCTGAGAGAGGGGCAGGGGAAAATGCCTAATCCTGGTAAGGTCATTCTTTTTCGTAAGGTCACCCTTGCTGGTAAGGTCAAATGGGAAGTGAAGATAAGACTAAATGACATTGGGGTAAAGGAAACCAAAATAAAACCAATCTTGGGAGAAATAATGGCACATTGTCTTAATTTTGGACATATTTAACATACAAACCCATCACACTGTTTCCTTCTGGGTAAGTATTATTATGCAAAGTGCAGAAAAGAATATAAGTGGTGAACAAAAGGAAAATAAAGTCAAGAGTTAAGATAAAAGAGAAGGAAACCCAACTAAATCAAATGTACACTTTTACTATTTAATAGACTTCTCCAAACTTTGCCACTCTTGTAGCAAATGCTACATCCATTCTCATTCAATTTTTAGTCCAAATAGCCCAATCTTTTTGTCTTGTTTCCACCTATCATTTTTTGTCACTTAATAAACTTTCCCCCCCAGATTTCATTTATTAGCTTTCTCCCAAACTCATATGTGATTCTTCCATTATCATCAGTCAATGGAGTGTAAATCCAACTATCATACTCTATGAGTATCTATTTCTATTTATAGGGGTTGGTACTGGCTCAAGGTTATATGATGTGCATAGGCCACATTGGCTGATGGTACCACTTCCCACCATTATGAAGATTTGTATTTTCAGAATGATTCAAAAAGAGAAGCAGTGCTTTGGTTCTCTAGGCTAGTGCTTACTTGAGCCTAGCACAAAGCTGGCACTCAAAAGTCAACAACCTAAATTATACCTCTTCATATTTCCAGGATTACGTTTTTTGTCCTTTCCATGCATGTATTCATCAATCTGCTCCACAAAATAATCTTTTACTTATTACATCCTTCCCTTTCTGTAGATTCACAATTTAAGCAGAGTTTTATTCCTTTTCTTCTGTTTATTATGACCTTTACTTAATCACTAACAAAACTTTCAAAGAGTTCAAATTCAGAGTTGGCGTGGCTTGGAGGATTCCTACTTCAGTTTGGACAACTTCTAGAACATACTTATTTCAGTAATACTTAAATGCTTTATAGGAAATAGACAATATATACTCTTTAATGTGACTATGTTAAATCCCATCTGTTGTCTCTTTAGACTTGCTTGCTTCCTGTCTTCATGGCATTTAAAAAGAATCGATTCTAAGCAGCAGGCTTGGTACGCCATCTACATTGCAGGTTGCTGATTTCCCCCCCGCCAAAAAAAATATGTGATTTTTACAAGGAAAAATTCACGATCCATCAAAATTTATCTTTGTGTGAAAATTCAGCAACAAAAGAAATAGAGTTTATGTTGCCTCTGTCAAATGAAAAAGGGCATACTACTACATTGTATGGAATTCTATTCTACAATTTATTCTATGACTGTTAATCTTGTTCTTTAGATATATTACATATTTTTAATTACTGCGGACTACAGATATATATACCTATGCAGTTTTATTGTCTCTTTATCAAGGTTATAGGTTTTCTTCTTTACCTCCTGTATAATTCTTCTCCTATGCATACTGCAGAGAATGCTGAGTTCATTGGAGCTTTTGGCTTCTCATCTCCACATTGAACTTTTCAACTTTTTCTTATCATCCCACCTTTTGCCAGCAATGGCTGCTCTAGTGGTGACTTAAGCATTCACTTGAGTTGCCCTTCTCATTTTGCTAATCTAGTAGAGAAATTATTCCTGGGCCTTCCTCTGAGATTAGTTAAACTAATTAATTGCATGTGAAGTTTGCTGTAGGAACAGGGAAAAATCAATTTATTGTACTGGAAGAATTCAAATCCAGATCCCTAGCCAATTCCACCCACAAACCCAAACTATGGTTAAGATACATCGATGACACATTTGTGATTTGGCCCCATGGAAAAGAAAACATAAACAATTTCCTAACACATCTAAACAGCACACACCCCAAAATCAAATTCACCATGGAAACAGAAACAAACAAACAACTACCATTCCTAGATGTACTAATCTACAAAAAAACAGATGGCACACTAGGACACACCTTTTACCAGAAGAAAACACACACCAACCGCTACCTCAATGCCCAATCCCACTACCACCCAGCACAGATAAATTCCATGACCAAAACACTAATTGCCAGAACCAAATGCCTGGCAGACAAGACACACATAAAGACTGAACTATGCATCCTGACTAAAGTACTGACAGCTAACGGCTTCCACAAAAGCAAAATCACTGGCTTGATTGACAAAAACACACTGAGACATAATGGAGACCTAGAAGATCTATGGAACAGACCTATGGAACAGCTGTCCTGCCCTACATAAGAGGTACTACAGACAAAATCAGTAAGATACTACACAGGAATCACATCAAGACTGCCTTCAAAACAAACAGAAAAATAGCAGCCATCGTAAGAAACCCCAAAGATAAAATTGACCTGGAAAACCAAGGCATATATGAAGTCCCCTGTGCATCATGCCCTGCCACATACATTGGACAGACCAATAGAAGAATAAGTACCCACCTGGATGAACACAAAAATGCAGCAAAAAGCTGGAACACACTTCCTTACTAGTCCAACACATGAAAGCCACAGGTCATAGCATCGACTTCAATGGCACCAAAACCCTAGCCACTATAGAAAACCCCAGCTACAGAATTATCAGAGAAGCCATAGAGATTGAAAAAAGACTTGAAAGCATGAATAGAAGAGATCCACCAGACTGTCCACCAGACTGTCAATTATCTGGAAGCCTGCACTCTCAAACAAAAAAATATCCACACCACAAGCCAGGCAAACACCTGGGCACAAACAGATTCCCCCTGATACCTCCAGCTCAAACACACCCAACCAGGCACCCAGATGAAACCTAGCTTCCTAATAAATGATAGCCGTCCGTTTACTCGGAGCCAAGCCGCACTAAAAGCCTCCAATACAGGAAACACAATGTTGCCAGCCAATCAAGACAAAAAAAGCTACAAAACAGACAGAAGATATTAGAAACACCAATCAAGCAGAACACAGCAAACTCCAAGACCAATAAACACAGACCAAGACTCCCAACCAATCAGGATGAAGAAAAAACCATTCTGGCACAGCGGTAGGCTAAGCACCAAATTTAAAACAAAAATGGCTGTGAAAGTCTGACTCATAGACGAACACAATACAGAAGCCTGATGATGGCAGATGAGATTCTGCCGAAACGTTGCTACAGCTTTAAAAGCACAACTATAATGATGTGGGAAAATAGATCCTTAAGGACATTTCACTTCAGTGAAAGTAAAAAACAGCCTCAAAGCTGCCTTGCAACACAACACAGATTCTTGCCCACAAAGCAAAGCAAAATATTGCTTTGATTTGGCTGCCTTGAGCAGCACTTCAAATAGGTTTCATCTAACTTCCAAATGAGGCAAGGAAAACAACACGATTCTTTGCGTCAAACCAAATCACATCACCTCTTCCATATGGCAAAGAGATTTGGGTTGCCTCCATGATACAAAGCTCTTCATTGAAGTGAATCTAAGCTATTTCATGCAAACTTAGTACAGGCTTCTGTTTTTGTGTCTTATTTTTCAGAATAACTTTGAGATTGGCTTAATTATGTCTTTTGGTGGTGTTTTGAGTTTTTTGTTGTGAAATAATGTTTTTTGTTATTTCTGATATAACAACAGAACATACAGAAAATTTGGATCAATAGCATTAACATTAACAATTCTCAGTCTGTTATTCAATCAGAATAACCATATAGTACGTCATGTCCCTGTTGGAGTCTGAATTCAAGGAGGAAGACAAACAGCTGACAGGGAGTGAGAGTGTGGCCCCATTGGCTGTGGAGGAAACTGGGGAAGGGCAAAGTCTGGCTGGGCAAAGCAGGGGAGAGATAGAACAAGGGAGAGGGAGTTCAGAGGAAGACGCAGACCCACCTCCTCTTCATCCTAGGGCATGCAGGGAGGAATGGAGAAGAGAACAATGTGGGCTGCATAGCTTATGGGGGAGGAAAGGGCCCTGATTCCCTTCATTAGCCACAGCTGAGAAGAGAGTTTAAAAGAGATGCAAGCTGAGAGTGGCATCTTCTGGGAACAAATATGAGTTCATCTTGTGTTGACTTTAGTTATCTGCGTTCCTGGCATCCTCCCAATTGGGTTGATTTATTGCCGTTCCTTCATGTCTGGAATTCCTTCTCTTGTCCTGCTGGATTAATCACCTCATTTTGCCTTGATTGGACTTATAGTTAAAAGTTTTTGTTGACAATGTTTTGGACTTGAATCTCTGCAGCTATAGGCTGTTCCTGGGAGAGTTTTTCTCCAGACCAGGAAGTAACCAGGGCACTGGGGGCAAAGTTGGAGCTAATAAAGTGACTCCTACTTATTATTTGACATTATTGCCTTTGTGCCATGCCATGGGTCATCACATAGTGGCTTTGTCATTAATTGACTGTGTTTGTTTGGCATCTTAATGCATTTACAGATTGTTCAAGAATTCAGTTGCGTGCATGGAAGGTACAAACTGAAAATGTAACAGACTTCTCTGACACTGTGAAAGGGGATGATGATACTTGGAAAACTATTACCAGGCTAAAAACACTAGCAAATTGTTCCCACAATAGTGAAGAGAATAGCAATTTTCCCTCAGTTTTAAGAGGTGGTTAGCATGAACATCAAAGATTTACCCTAACAACTGATAAATGGGATAAGATTATGCATATATGGTAAAATGCCTATATCCAGTTTTGAAGATTCTGTAACTAATCCCCATTCCCTTTCCTTTCAATAAATCTGGTTTATAAGATTATGAGAATCTAGCCTTTCTGCTGGTAAGTAAATGCAAGAGTCTGCACAATAGGAAAAGAGGCTAGTTCTGCAGGCCGGTACTTTTCCTAAGTTTTACATATTCATATGGAAAACCTGAAGTGGACTTCTATATGTACTAGCCCAAGTTGAAATTATTGCTTTTTGTATAATCTTAAATGTGAATGAAACAGGATCCTGGATCACATAGGCAGCTATAATTATAATCATGACAAGTATGAATAGAGCTCTCATTCAGATCTTTGGTTGAAAATAGAGAAGTCAGGAAAAGGAGAGGCAATCCTTCTTTACTCAATTGGAAGACCTTTATGTGCTCATCTGAAGGCCTAATTGGGACGATGTCACATAATTGTCTGGAAAAAGATTGATACCTAAATTTTCATTTTTCTTTGCATGATAGAAGAAATTGGTATCCATCTGCGACCTATATTTCCCATTTAGGACCAGTCTAGACCTACCTATCTTCAACAGAATACTAACACTACAAATTTTGACTTCATTCTCATATAATTAGAAAATGATATTTCCACACAACTTGAGAAAAAAATTGATCTAAATCAGTGATAGAATACTTGGTTACTTTTGCCTACATTTGAATTATTTACAGTTTTACATTTTTCCCAGATCACTAAAAATAAAGTATTGATTTTGGTAAATTCTTATAAAAGGAAAATGAGAAAAATTGAATTTTCACCTATTTGGATCAGTCTCATTTTTAAATAAAGTTATTTCCACATTAGCAAACCTCTATACAATATTAGAATGCAGTAGAGCTATAACAATAAACAAGTGATAAATTAAATATCCCATTCTTGATTAAATTCATAAGGACTCAGGCTAAAACTGAAAAATAAAAAAGATAAATGGAGCTGTTTTAAATTCCATGTCCTTTTCATTCTTATGAAAAATTGTATGAATATTAGTTCATTCCTATGAGAAAATGAATTAAATGTAAATAGATTGCACCCCTTCCCAGATCAAAATCATACCATCTATGGAGTCATATATTTATTGCTTCTTCTAGTTATATCATGAAGTCATTAATGGACAGCTGTTGTCTTTTAAATGGAACTTATATTTAACATTTGAGCTTATTAATATGTTCATTTGAGTATGGAATTAAAAGCTGAAATAAATAAAGTCCATTACCTGGGAATAAAGGAGTACCATAAACAGCCCATTTCTTCACAGCTGCTAATTGTGAAGTTTGCTGATTTGAGAAATCGGGAATGGAATTTAGAAATATCCCACCCCCCAAAAAAGAAATAGTTGGTAGAAATGAAACCAATGGCATTGATAATGGCCTCTGACCTGACAGATAACAGGAAAAGAAAGAAATTGCACCAATTTCTCAGTAGTTTCTGGCAGCCCTTGATAGCTATTATTGGACATATTCAATTTTGCTTCTTCACTCTAATTAGGGATTAAGCACTGGTGACCCATTGACAGATAATGGCTAGTGTGAATCTAACCCGTGTTAACAAGAAAAACTGCATATTTCTTAAACGATCAGAATGTTACTGAAGTAAGTCTTCAAAAAAAAGAAGAAAAAATGGTCTGTGGGCCAAACCACTTGGGCTGAAATGAACAGAAGGGATTTTTTTGTTTGTTTGTTTTGGAGATTCTGGTGTGCTCTGGAGAGTTGATGCTTCAGTTCCCAGCTCTAATTAAACATGGACAACGAGAAGGGACTGTAGGAAATGTAGCACCGCTGACTCAGCTCATAGTGAAAAATGGGACAAATTAAGCAATCCATTAGCTGTTTTTTTCTTTTATATCAGTACTTCAGAAGTGGTCATCCTGTAGCCCCATGAGATTTCATTTTGCAGTCTTCAGAGCACTTCTTAATATAAAGACTGAAAATGGACTTGCTGCGATATAGGCATTATAGCAAATATATCCTTATGAAAACAAACATAAAATGAAAATGAAAACAAAACACACCAAACATGATATTTTTACTTATGCACCCATAGCTGTCAACCCTACAAAAGTATTAAATCATTTGCTCCTCATCTGTGGAGACTCTCAGTCATCTAAGTCATAGTTGTATCAAAGGTGCTTTTTCAAAAGGCAAATGGATTGCTCCCCCCTCCCCCAGGAAAAAAACAACAACAGTCCAATTCCCTTTTTAAAAAGGCATATTTGAGATCCTTTGTTCCTCATCTCTCCAAAAGTTCATGGTAGTCCTAATCTTTCTTAGTTTTCCTTGTCCTTAAAGGGCCTATTTCACTTTGTCCAGGAAAATACTTGCAAACCATAGATGAGTGTTGTGGCTCCGGGCTTGGATTCAGCTCCTGTGATTGATATGAGTTCAAGTGAAGAGGTTACGTCAGAACAATTTGAACCAGCCTGGCTTACTGATTGGACTGATAACCAGGATGAGGAGATGGACGTGACAAAGGACGACAGACCTGATGTATTAGAATTGTCAGGACCTTTGATCTCCTCTGGTTCTTTATCTGATCAACAGCCGGGAATGGCTGACAGGGAAGTTTTGAGAGAGTCTTCTAGTGGAGATGAGAACTTGGAAAATTTGTGGTTAAATGTAAAAAATAGAAGACGGTTGAAAAGGCAAAATCAGCTGGAGCAAATGAGAAGAGCAAGTCAGTAAATTAGCATGTTGCCTTAATGAGTATAAAAGGACACAGCTGGGCTGGTGCATTTCGCCAGGAACAAAATGACTATTTGAGTGAGGACGTTACAGCAAAGAGCTCTGAGGCTGAGGATTTATTGCCAGGACTGGTTTGCCGGACAGAGTAAGATTTATGCTGTGGTTTCTGCCAGCCGTTATCTAATAAGACTTCTTTCCGTTTGATTTAATTGTGAAACGGCTGCTTTCTGTTTTGTTCGTTTGAATTTCGAAGGGGAGTCATAACAGATGAGTATCCTAAATGCATAAGGCCTATCATGTATGTGTGTTGGATGAAATTTAAAAGCCCCCTTTGAAATCTCAATGAAAGAGACTCACATTGAACAGACTTCAGATGCAACAGGGCTTATTTTTGTCTTGACATTTGCTTAAATCATGTTGCCTGAATTCTGGATCAGGCAGTTAAATTTATGTTGAAATGTAAATACTTGCATCATTTGCATCAATTTATGTTATTTGCATAAAGATATAATTATGCAAATATAATACATAGCTGCAAATGACGTGATTTATGATTTAATTGACATGGTCAAGCACAGGAAATCAGGAGTCTAGGAGTTGAAATGAATATGAAGCTTAAGTTTTCTACAAGAATCTGAACTACTAATTGTCAGAGAAAATTGGCAGTAGATAAGAGTCAACGGAGTTCAAGGTGGGTTGGACTTAGAACTCTTGTCTGTGTGAAGGGACACAAAACTGATAATGCATTTGACTTCTCCTCGGGCTCAGCCTGGTCATCTCTTACAGACATTTGAGAATGGCAGACACTTCTCAAAAACCTCCATCACTGTTACTATCTTGTAATTGTACATCTAATCCTTCAGATTCAAGAAACCTAACTTGGATCAGCAGTGAAGGAGCTTCTTTTTCCCTAATGGGACCTGGATAACCAGTCCCATAATGGTCAGCAAGTGACATTCTATTTAAGTGTGATGTTTCCAAGGGTAAATTTATGCCTTGATCTATCTGATCCCTAAATTCATTTTCAATAAAGGTTGGACTTTCCTGATGGCATAAATATTCAACAGTTGTGGTGCAAATAAAATATTTAGCTTTTAGTGCTCCTTTATAAAATGCCAGATTAACATCTCATTCAGTATATCAATAGTGCTTACCAGCGTAGGCAATACCAATATCTACCTTAATCCAAATCTCAATAGGCATTTCTTTTTGCATTTTAAAAGCTGTATGAAATATTAGGTCCTCAAATCTATATTCAACTGGGGAGGAATGTAAATCACACATATATGAATAAATCATGTTTGCCATTGCTTATGCACCACACACACAGAAACACACAGTATTAATGGATAGATTCAGAAGAAAATAATATGATCAGCAGCAAACTAAGTAGACAATATAGCAAGGGAAAGATTGTATTGTCTTTTCTACATGACTGACAGAACTTATATTTTATTGTTGTGGTAAAATAAACCACTTCCTCAGAAGAATTATAGCAATCACACTTTTGATTTATAAAATACATCCCAGAAAAAAGAATCCCCATTATAAAAATGAATTATAAATAATTTACAGTTCTATTTGAGGCTGGTATCATATAGACCTTGTATGTTTATAAAATGAAAAAAATTGTCACAAGAAAAGGAAAGAAAGAACCTGGAGTGGCTTTTGATTGCAGTTCCCTTTTTATTTGTTGCTGTAAACCAAGAAGTCCAGTGCTGTAGTACCTTGTAAGCATGTTAGCACTATGGCAGGTGATTCACCATCTGCCTTGGATTCCTTGACAAGACATCCTTCACTTCATTCTTCAAGGTACAAGTGGCCAACAGATACTTCCAATCAAACAGATCAGCAGAAGAAAATTTTAATTCAATTTACAAACTCCAGAAGTCAATCAAAAATGTTTAGGGGGGAATCCTATCATATAAATGCCTGAACCAATAGTTTTCTGTTTTTCAGAGGTTAATTTGTTTGTAAATCCAATTAAAAAAAATATGGGCAAAATAGAAGCCTCTACACATGTCATAGATGACCAAGGACAAGGCCATGACAAGATCCGTGGTTTCTTAATTAGTTCTCATTGGTTCTCATTTTTAAAGGTAAAGGAGTTTTAGGTTTTAACAACCATTATCCACACATTTAGCACAAAATATACTCAAAGAATATATAACCTAAAGCCCTTGCTAAAGGAGGGGACACATGGTGCTCATGGAGCAATGAAGGGATGTATTTTGGTGCCATTTGTTTTTGCCTTATGTTTTATCTCAGTCCCCAGGATAGCTTATGTTCCATCAATGAAATTAAGGCAAAAACAAAAAGAACAGGAAAATACAGGAACTCATATAAACCAGATGCAATAATTTAGAAAGAGAAAGCTGATAGTGCCCATTTTTCTGTGGGTTTCATTGGAGTGGGCTAGAGTAGATACTAGGGACTCTTGGTTGTTTTCTTCTAAAAGTGACATGTTTCCACCGATCTTGCTCTTTGCATACACATGTAGGGTTGTTTTTTAGAGAAGCTGTTTGTTCTGGAACCTGTTTGTTCCTATCTTTTGGAAAAGTAACAAGCAGGGGCCAACCTTATTTCTGAGGGAATGATGTTCCACTACACAGAGGGCTCTTCTAGGTCCCACCTGGTGTTGTTCCTTAATAGATGGGACCTGCAACATACCCTGCCTTCCTGCTTTGATGGGTCATGTAAATGTAATGGGGGAGAAGTGGAAACACCATTGAAAGATGACTTTGTATCTGTTACTATTCTGCTTGAATTAGAAATTGTTTATTTTATTTATTTATCAAATTTAGATACCACCCATCTCGCTCTCAGAATGACTCTGGGTAGTATATCCTCAGAAATGGAATAACGAAGTAAAGAATGCAATGACATCTATAAGAAGACTACACTGGGTCCTTTTGATTCACCTGTCCAACCTGAATATTTCAAAGATATTTTATGAAGGATTTGCCCTCTCTTTAAAGAGACACCTCCAATATTTCACAAAAAGATTTTATTCCTTTACTACCTGGAACCATTGCTCTGAATAATGATCCTTCTGGAAGAAAGAAGTCACTTTTGCTCTGAACTGATAGAAAGGAACATATTGTCTGCCCTCTCATGGCACCATGTTCGTTTAGTAATTTTTCTACTAGCTTTTTCTTTTCCACTTCCAGGGCTAGAAAAGGTGGAAGCTAGAGACCAACTTTGGACTTGTAACAAATGACAAATGTGTGAACTCTGAGCTAGATGATTTCTGAAATGAGAATGGATTTTTCAAATTGAAAAATCATTGCTGAGAGTACATTCCTCATTGTTAGACACATATTGGGGCATGAGTGGTTTAAACAACTCGTAAGTTCCATATGGTATTCAGCTGTGCCAGCAATGGTGTTAGTTTCAGAATAATTGCCTGGACATCTACAGGCCTAGAGGCTTATATTGAGATGAACTCATATTGCAAAAACATAACCTGAAATGAATTGGATTTTTGATCAAGAAGAAAGCAATTCATGTTTCTTTCAGTTTCATGCAAGACTGAAATCCATGGGCAAATTTACATCCATGGGGTCTTGTTAATCCTCTGAGGACTTCATAGTGTAACCATCAAAAGGGGCTGCTATAAATGTCATTCCATAATGACTATTTCTATATGGTCTGCATAAACAGCAATTCAGCATAAATACAGGCAGAACTGCAGTTCTTGGCCGATATCCATTAATATAATATAAATTTGGGTCTAAAGTTGTTGGTCTGAAGTTGGGGAGACCGCTAAACCTATAGGAAAAGCTATTTCCACATCCAAAATTTTTTATGAGACACTAGGAATCAAAGTATATCATATTCAAACATGTAAAATGAAAAAAAGAGATGATAATCTTATAATGAAACAACATTTAAGTGGAATAAATGGCAGCAGAAATCAATCTGTAATTTGTAGTCCAGTGTAATGGAAAACTTCATGAAATAAACATAATTCATGGGTAGTTCTGAGAGAGTTGTGTGAGAATGTGTACAAACTGCATATATTGAGCAATTATATATAGAAAACTATACATGTAGTTTAATTTGCACAGATTTAAAATGTAAATTGTTTTTCTATATTTTATAAACTGCCCAGAGTTGCCTTATTGGGGCATACACATTTCATAAATAAATTAAAAGAACCACAGAAAATTAGATGGCTGAACAAAACATGTTAGAATAAAGAAAGATGTGAATACATGCGGTATTTTCACAAAGTGGATTTCCATTGATGGTCACATCTCTTTTTTACAACCCATCATCTTAATACATTAGTGCAACATTTGTGCTTATTGGGTGTTCATCAAGGTTTCTTTCTAGAATAGAGAAAACAGATTTCTAACTGTTTCTACTCTCTTCCCCAATGCCATTGTAGGTGGTTACCATGGCCACTGGGAGCTTTCCATTTTCTCAGAACTTGATTGCTTCAGGGTCCAGGTGCTACTCATATTCTACACCCCTTCTATCTTTACTCATTAAAACCCAGTTTAATAGATTCTCTTCTCCCAAGTTAGTAAATGCTGAATATAAATACAATATTTTCCATCTGAAAAGCACCTTGGGCAAAATTTGCTTCAGTGAAATAGTTTCAATCCTCAGAGAGAAAACTGATAGAATAAGAGTAAGAGAGAAAATGTGTGTGTGTGAGAGAGAGAGACAGAGTGAGAAGGATTTGAACAAGCTATTTCAGATTTTTATCATTCTGATTATTCATAAGAGCTTCACCATAAAATCTGATCATCTGCTGTCTTTGCCTATAATCTGGGGTAGAAATCCATGAATAGTTTTTGCATGAAATATGAAGGAGAAATATGTTGGGGGATAACACTAGATTTCAGTACTGCTGAAACTGAAGAAGACCTAAGTAGGATTATTTGAAAGTAAAACAGGAAAGAAAAAAGTTGTTTTTTTAAAAAAAGAATCAGGAAAACAAAGATCATACCAACTTCAAAACTAAAGGAATTTAAGATTTTAAAAAATGAGATTAAAGAAGCTGTTGACAGGTTCAATTTTCTAAGCTCCAGAATCAATAAAAATGGTATGCAAAAGAGATTTAGAGAAGAATAATGAAGGCCAAAATGTGTGAGTCCTACATGATAGGCCAGACTAAGGAACCATTGTCATACAAGTTAGGACTACTTTTAGTATAACAGTTATAATAAACAGAAACTTCCAAGTCTGAATGAAGTTTCCTCTCCCTTTATATTTGCGTTGTTGTTGTTAGTTGCGGAGTCATGTCTGACCCATTGCGACCCCATGGACGACATTCCCGCAGGCCTTCCTGTCTGTTACCATCTTCTGGAGTACATTTAAGCTCACACCTACTGCTTCAGTGACTCCAACAAGTTACCCCATTCTCTGTCGTCCCCTTCTTCTGTTGTATGGTCTGGGGAAGGGCTTGTCTGAGGTTTTTTCCTCAAGTTAATTTCTTGACTCATGCTCAAGCCACCTGTACTCACCATTGTCTTAGTAGTGGCTCTTCACCTATCTATCAAGGCCCTTCCTTAAGCCCTCTACAAAATGTTGGTGGGATACCTATAAAAGCTCATCAAAAAAGTAACATTTCAATAAAGAAGAAAGTTAGAATTGTCTTCCTTGTTATATAAACAAATGTGCGGGATTGTGAGAGAAAAAAAAATCAACTGCATTGAAATATGGTCTGGAGTAAACTGCTTCTCATTCTTCTAAAAGCCAAGATAACTATTCAGTACCACAAGAAATCAAAGCCTGAATGCTCATTACAAGCAAGGATTATAAAACAAAGTCTATCATCCTTTGAATACAGCATATGGACTGATGCATCTATGGGAAAGATAATTATGCTGGGCAAGATGATCAGAAGGCAAAGAACCCAACAGTATATATGAGATGGCTAGATAGAATACTGGGAACAACAAGAATACAGTTGAAAGAATTGCATAATATGCTGACCAATAGGACAGTTTAGAGACTTTATATTCATAGAGTCATAGGAATTGACTATCACTCTTCAGAACATAACAACAAACTGGAATAGTAAATGAGGACTTAACCGTATTAAACACCTTGCCTGTATTTTTGTATTATTGTTTCCCCTGTTATGATAAACAAATGTGAGGGATGTACACTGTGCAATTGTGAGAGGAAAAAGATCAACTCCATTGAAATATGGTCTGGACTTTTAATTTTCTAAAAAAATTAAATTCACACATGGTGATTCTGGGCAGTTTACAGAATTAAAAATCATTAGAAGCAATCATCCGAAGGTACAAAATGAAGCAGACGGCACAATCATTAGTCTTAGAGTCTGCCAGTACTGAAGAATCTGTTAATCTCTTGGTAGCCTGTTTCAGTAATCTGCCTGTTATAGTTGGAATGTTTTTGTAAACACCTATCTGAAGACACACATTAACTTGATTTCGCTTATCCCTATAAAATCAAAATTTGATTTAGCCTTAACTTACAATAAACATTCTCTCTTCATAGTTGGTTTTATATTCCCCCCAAACCACTGGTGGGATTCAAATTTTTAAATACCAGTTCTGTGGGTGTGGCTTGTTTGGTGGGCGTGGTTTGGTGGACATGGCCAACTCGGCAAGGTGGTGTGGCACCTTGCTGCAAGTGATGTCAAGTTGGCCACACCCACTCAGTCACATGACTGATGCTGCAGAAACAGAGTGATTTCCCAAGTACCTTCCCCCCCCCATGCCTTTGGGCTGACAAAAAAAAAGCCCAACTAAAGATCTTTAAGAGCTGGAAGATGTTTCGTTAGATCGCCGCCAACTGATCATTGGGGGAGGTGTAGCCCCTGAATATACGAGAAGTCTTGGGCAAAGTACTCTGACTTTTAAAATGCATCTGCGCGGTGTCTGCCGCCCTTCACATTCCTTGTGGATGCCAGGAGTACCTAACCAGAGTGAGAGAGAGCGAAGTTGGCTGCTATGGGGCTAGCATCTTGGTTTCCCCTCTTGCTCCTCACAGTCACCCTGAGCCAGTGCTGTTCTTTACTTGGGCAGCCAGATGGCCACAGCAGCACATAGAACAGAAAGACTGCCTGGCTCGGCACAAGGAGCAGGATGTGCTTTTTTTGGTGTGGCTCCAGCCACACTGAAAAAAGCACACAGCAGCTGCAGGCATCTCATGACAAGGGGGGCAAGAAGGGCTAAGAAGTGATAGGAAAATCTAGGAGAGTGACTGGGGCAAGTGAGCAACTGGGCGACCTGGTCGGGGGCATGGCCAGCCAGGGGTCGCCACCGGTTCGGCAACTCACGCCAAATCACCACTACCGGTTCATCCGAACCAGTTGAATACCACCTCTGCACAAAACACAGAATTAAAGAGAGATGAGTGATGATACTATAAACCAAACATTTCTTTCAAAGGTAGATGAATAGAAACAAATTTAAGGAACTCCTACAAAAGAAGAGTACTGAAATCTAGCAGAAATGTAATTATCTTATATTGTAAATAAAATATCATTTCCCATAAATTTGGCCAGTTATAGCTTGAAAGATCACCCTATAGGTGCCACAGCTTAACTCACAATCCGCCTGCAGTCCTGGAACATTTTTTATTTTGGGAGCCTCCAGGAAAGGACATAGGAAAAAAAAGCAAATCTATTCTATGCCTTTTTAGAAACACATTCTTTAAAACTTACAGACTTTGAATCTCATTACAATAATGCTCTAAATCTGCCCTACCTGCTTTTATGATTTCAACACCCTGTTTTCCTGTACTCTACAAAAAAGGGGGAGACACGGCAGGGAAATACAGTCATTGGTCACTCTTACTTCAATGACATCATTTTTCTGCACTTGTTACAGTATTACAACACTTGTTAATGAGCAATTATCATTGCTCAGGATTGGTATTATGATAGGTGCTTTATGTTGCATTGAGGCTGTAAGGTCAACATGCATTTTTGGAAATGTATTAGAACTATGAGATTTACTGACAAGCACAAGAGATCCATACATCAGCCCTCAAAGGTAGACCAGACTTGTGTACCAAAGTCTTATAAGCAAATCTTACTTTTATTATAAGATTATGACAACAGAATCTAGTAAATCTGAATATGCTCTCCCCTTCCTTCTTTTATCTTGATGAGAACCAGAGAGAGTCTTACCTAAGATGTTTACATAGTTTACACTTTTCCCCCAGAGTCAGATTTCTTTATACTGACTATTGTCTTGGATGCATTTTTCCTACTGTTCCTCAAGGTTATTCCTTCTCACCGTCACCATTTTCACCATTATGAAAATATAAATATTCCTAAATGTTATGTCCTGAGAACTCTAGGAGTTCTCACTCAGGTCCACTCACTTTGTGTGGGCGTTATTCCCCCATTCCCATTGGTTGGTTCTCTCCAGCAGCCAGCTATAAAAGCAGGCTGCGGGGTCCAACCAGTTGCTGATTGCTGCGAGCCAGTTCCAGGCGTGGCAAGCATGGTCAGCCCTTTATTGTAAAATAAAGTATTGTTGCACTCATGCTCTGGTTCAGCCTCTCATTGCTCAAACTTAACACTGGCGACGAGGATGGGATGGCTACCAGAAGCACCATGCAACCGCTGAGTCACTAGCCACCGATCCGCAGCCCAGAGAGAGCGATCGGCTGGCGATAAGGGAAACGCTGATCCGCAGCCAGAGAGAGCGGTCAGCCACAAAACGAGCGATCAAAAAGAGCAAACGCTGATCCGCAGCCAGAGAAAGCGGTCTGGTTCAAAAAGTTAGAAGCGCCTGTAGCCGCTTGTTAGCCCCGCTACAGGGAAAGTGAAGCGCTGCGAGCCGCAGCCGCTCTGTATTTGCGCGAAATTCAAACGGGTGTCATTTGAATTTCGAGCCAGTAGGAGACACAGCACAGCGCTGTAGGAAGTCACTAACGCCCACTTTTTTTGGCACGAATCAAGACACCTCCAACGGCTAGCAGCCAACGTGGTAACCCAGAGAGAGAAAGAGAGGGTAGCAAAAAACCTCTCCAGAGCTGATATCACTAGTAACTCACGAGCGCCCGTTGTCCCAGAGAGATTTTTCCGCAGGTAGCCCAGCCGTTCCAGCACCATGAGTTCCAACCCAGTATTCCCAGCGTTTAAACCAGACGAAGAGAAGTGGGAATCGTATAAGAACCGCTTCAATCATTACATCGATGCGGTCGGCCTGGCGGATGCGGGAGAGCATCGGAAAAAATCCTATTTCCTAATCTACTGTGGAGCCACCGTTTACGATACCGCCGCAGCACTCGTAGCGCCGAGAGAATTGAAAAACGTTCCGTGGTCCGAGTTGCTTGAGATCCTCACTAACCACTACGCTCCCAGGCCTTCACAAATCGCCAGGAGGTTCACGTTCCGTATGAGGAAGCAATCAAGTAAGGAGACCATCAATCAATATATGGCCGCCCTCAGAACAGCAGCCCTGCACTGCGGGTTTGGAACATACCTGGAGGACATGCTCCTCGATCAATTAGTTTGTGGGGTCAAGGATCTCAACCTGAAGAGGCGCCTGCTAGCAAAAAAAGACCTCAACCTCGCGCAAGCGGTCGAGGAGGCCCTAGCAGCCGAGCTAGCAACGAACTCAGCCACCGAAATTCAGGGCCCAGGTGCCAAGCTAGCATCGTTCCCAGTCCATTCCGAAGAGATGGAAGTGGAGGAAACCCACAACGATGAAAACGACGTCCACCGCCTCGCCAACGACAGACGGTCGCAGGTAGGGGCCAAACAAGAATACACCGGTCCACCCAAGCACATCACATTGTGCCTAGCCTGTGGGGGATCGCATCAAAGGGCCACCTGCAAGTTTAAAGGAGCCACTTGCAACAACTGCCATAAGAGGGGGGCACATCACGAGAGTCTGCCAAGCCCCCCAAAGCGCTGCACACAGACCCCCGTCCTCGCACTCAGGACCACAGAGGCAAGTATTAAACTGTCGCACGCACCGCCTTGCCAGGCGTACTTGCCACACTGTTAGTAAAATTTCTCTCTCCGTTTCCCTAGAAGGTAAACCATGCCACATGGAGGTTGACACAGGGTCAGCGCTCTCAATAATCTCGTGGAACACCCTCAAGAGACTCCACCCCAGCCTATCTACTACCCGGCTTCAGAGATGCCAGTTCGGTCTGAAGGACTACCAGGGGAAGGCCATTCCCGTGATCGGCAGAGGCAAGTTCTTTGTCAGTTTTAGAGCTTTTAAAGGCCACCTACCTCTAGTGGTAGTTAACGGCAATCTACCCACCTTATTGGGGCTCGATTGGTTTCCCCACCTCGGCCTAGGGCTAACAGGAGTCCATGCTGTCTCAACCTCAGACACTGACTCCTTATTCGCTGACTACGCAGATGTGTTCAGCGAGGAGCTGGGGTGTTATAATGGAACCCCATCTCGTTCACCGTTGACCCCAGGCAGTCCCAATCAGATTAAAACCACGTAGAGTTCCATTTGCTATTCGACCAAAACTAGACGCTGAATTGGATAAACTACTAAAACAAGGGGTCATTGAGCCAACAGATTTCGCCAAGTGGGAGACACACCATTGTCACACCCCTTAAAAAGATGGTAGCCTGAGAATTTGCTCGGACTACAAGACAACAATCAATAAATATTTACAAGTTAGCGCCTACCCTGTGCCCGTCATTCAGCACTTATTACACACATTCGAGCCGGGCAGTATTTTTGCTAAATTGGACATGTCTCAAGCATATCAGCAGTTCCCTGTTGATAACCAAACAGCGGAACTTCAGACCATCGTCACTCACAGGGGTGCCTTCCAATGCAAGCGTCTCCAATTTGGCGTAAGTGTTGCCCCGGGTATTTTTCAATCCCTCATGGAGCGGATTTTACAGGGCCTCCCTGGTGTAGTGCCCTACTTCGACGACATCTTGGTCTCGGCCAGGGACAGACCCCAACTCTTCCAGAGAGTGCGAGCAGTGTTAGAGAGGTTCAGACAGCATGGCCTCAAGTTAAAAAAGAAAAATGCGCCATTGCCACTAGACAGGTGGACTTTCTGGGTTATAAAATTGACGCCTCTGGCATTCACCCCCTGGAGTCCAAGGTTAGGGCAATCCACGAAGCTCCCACACCAACCTCCAAAACGGAGCTACAAGCTTTCTTGGGGCTGCTGAACTTTTATGCATCCTTCTTGCCCCATAAAGCCTCAGTAGCCGAACCCCTACACAGATTACTAGACAAAAAGTCACCGTGGCACTGGGGGCACAAAGAAGACCAGGCGTTTAACGCCGTCAAATCACTACTTACGTCAGAGGCAGTGCTCATCCAATTCGACCCCAACCTTCCTTTAGTACTGGCAGCAGACGCATCCCCTTTTGGAATTGGGGCGGTCCTTAGTCACAGACTCCCCAATGGCGCCGAGGCCCCCATCGCCTTTTTCTCCAGGACGCTCTCGGCCACGGAGCGAAATTACAGCCAAATAGACAAGGAAGCCCTAGCAGCTGTTGCGGCCGTGAAAAAGTTTCACGAATTCCTTTTTGGCCACTTCTTTGAACTGGTCACCGACCATAAGCCCCTCCTGGGCCTATTGGCCGGCGACAAACAGACTCCTCAAGTCCTTTCCCCTAGGATGACAAGGTGGACACTTTTCCTAGCGGCCTACTCATACAAACTTATTCACCGCCCGGGCAAAACTCTATCCCACGCCGACGCTCTCAGTCGCTGCCCCTTACCCGCTCCGGCTGAAGACCCAGCTCCTGTCAACGCCATTTTTGAAATCACCCAGTTGGACCTGCCCATCACCGCCCTTGACATCGCCGCTAAAACCAAGGCAGACCAAACACTCGCCCAGGTGCTCGACTGGGTGAGGAGGGGGTGGCCGGGAGGCAACGTTGATAACAAATTCGCACCCTTTAAGACTCGCATGCAGGAGCTGTCCAGTTTGCAGGGTTGTCAACTGTGGGGCACTCGAGTGGTCATTCCGACCTCGCTGCGTACCCGAGTCCTGGAGACGTTGCACGAGGGACACCCCGGCATCGTGAGAATGAAGGCATTAGCACGCAGCTACGTGTGGTGGCCGGGTCTAGACGAGGACATTGTCAATTGGGTAAGTTCCTGCAGTATTTGCCAGGAATCCCGTCCTGCTCCCCCCATCGCCACCCCTACCAGATGGGAGAGCGCCAGCGCCCCTTGGTCTAGAATCCATATCGATCTGGCCGGCCCCGTGCAGGGAAAGATGTTCCTAGTGGTCGTGGACGCTTATTCCAAATGGATAGACGTGGCACAGCTATCCACGACCACCACACTAGCAATCACCAACGTGTTAACGCGCCTGTTCGTTACACATGGACTACCCGACTCCATTGTCTCCGATAATGGCCCACAGTTCGCATCAGTAGAATTCAGCCGTTTTGCTGCCAACCTGGGCATTCGCCACATTTTTACAGCCCCATTTCACCCTGCCAGTAATGGGTTGGCTGAAAGGGCTGTCAGGACCACCAAAGAGGCCCTCGCTAGGTTTGGCAGGGATGACTGGCACCACAAACTCGCACGGTTCCTGATGAGCCAGCACTCAACCCCCTGTGCAGTCACCAATAAGTCCCCAGCGGAACTTCTGATGGGCCGGCGCCTGAGGACTGTATTGGACAGACTGCACCCACAATACTGCCCTGACTCTCCCCTCGCTTCTACTTCGGGGGTTAGACATTTTATGTTACAGGAGCCAGTATTCGCAAGGAATTTCGCTGGGGACCCACTTTGGATTCCAGGCGAGGTCATCGCCGTCACCGGGCCGAGATCGTATAGGGTCAGGCTGGAGGATGGTCGCGTCTGGAGGAGACACATAGACCAGCTTAGAAGGCGCCTCAGCACCCTTGCCAACAAGAATCCAGAGTCTCCAGTCGAAGAGGAACCACCTCATCCGCCGCCCAGCCACATCGCACCCAACGACCAGTCTGCACCGGCGGTCGTTCCAGTCAACCCAAACTCGGACAACAGCGCCCAGAGAGTTGACCAGCCTGATCCAACCCACGAGAGCTCGACCCCAGTAACCAACCCGGTGGTTCCCGAGGATGCCCAGTCCGGAGGAAGCGTTAGCGACACTATGCCGGCTCAACCGTCACAGACTGATACCGAACAGACAGACAATGTTCCCGAGCTGCGCCGTTCCGGGCGCCAACACAAACCCCCCGTCTACCTCAAGGACTATGCATGTTCGCATCTGGGGGGAAGGGGTGTTATGTCCTGAGAACTCTAGGAGTTCTCACTAAGGTCCACTCACTTTGTGTGGGCGTTATTCCCCCATTCCCATTGGTTGGTTCTCTCCAGCAGCCAGCTATAAAAGCAGGCTGCGGGGTCCAACCAGTTGCTGATTGCTGCGAGCCAGTTCCAGGCGTGGCAAGCACGGTCAGCCCTTTATTGTAAAATAAAGTATTGTTGCACTCATGCTCTGGTTCAGCCTCTCATTGCTCAAACTTAACACTAAAAGTTTTAGCTTCAGTTTGAATTTGTGGTTATTGTTATTATTTCATTTAACCATCTCTCTTTCTTTCTGCATCTCACTGTCTCAAAACAGAGAATATGCCTAATACATCTGCCTCCTATTTTCCCCACAGTAGCAACTTTGCAAGGCAGTGACTACATCAAGGTCACCCAGCTGGCATTGTGACTAAGATGGGACAAGAACTCATGGTCTCCTGGTTTGTAGCCTAGGGCCTGAAACACTACACCAAATTGGTTCTGGTAGGCCTCCCAAATAAGCAAACATTAGCAACAGAAGGATATGTGAGCATGCTAAGTATATTTGCTCTTTTCATCTGAAAATACATGCACATAAAATCTTTGTTACCCAGATCCTACAAATGGCATTGTTTTAACAGATGGGATTTTAAGTATACTACTTTTGTATTGATTGTGCACAGGATGAAGATGGCTCATAGGTGTCCAGATCCCTTTTTTTTTTTTTTTTACTGAGAGTGAATTATTTATTTTACACTAGGAAAATAACAGTCTTAGGTCTTCAAAGACCATTTTTCTAACATTGCTAGTTATCTGTCACATAATAAGAGCAATTATATCATCATGAGCACAATCAAGCATTTTGATTTTGTACTAACAAAGTTCAGTTTCTTTTCACAGTATTTCTTTCTTATGGTGAGTTATTTCCTCTTCATATTGTATTGTCAGATTTGCCAAATACATTCTTTTTCTCCCTGAAATAGTTTTCTTCCTCAATTGCTTTCTATTCACCAAAAGCACTATCAGATTTGTACATTTTGGCTCGACCTGTGTCTTTTCTATCATCTTTCTTAAACTCACCTGGGTAGTCAGAGAATGAGTTCCAGGCCTGCTGTTGCTGAGAAAAAGTCATTTCCCCCTGCAAACCACTTCTTAAAGAGCACCGAAGCTAGCCAGATGCATATTGTATTCCAGGATGAACCTATATGCACGCAATTGCAATATCTCCTGGTATGTACATTTTTGTTTGAAAAAATTATCTCTAAAATATAATCTTTTCTATACAACTTATCCAGAAAAATTCAATTTTCTAGGCCAGGGGTATCAAATTCAAGGGCCATGGAATGGATCTGGCCCACAGGGTGCTTCGATCTGGCCTGTGGTGCCAACCTAGAAACAGCAAAGGACTGGCCCACAGTGCCTCTGCCAGTGAAAACGGAACTCGGGAGGGCCACATTTTTGCTGGCAGAAGGTTGCAGGAAGCCTTCGCTGGCAGAGTGCTCAAGCCATTACAGATGCCTCCGATATGAGTGACATCTCACTAGCCACACCCATCCTGGCCACCCCTACCCACCCCCCAAAGGTCAAACACAACTCTGAAGCAGCCCTCAATGAAATTGAGTTTGACACCCCTGTTCTAAGCAATTCCACTTCAAGAAATAATCCTGTAGTGAATTATTAGAGGACTTCTTAAATGATGTTTATTAGTGTCCCCAAGGACACTACCTATCCAAAGTAAGTATAGGAATTGGTTGTAAGGAAAGAGAGAATTTACCAAAACACATGGGAAGAATGGGAAGAGTATGGATGATGGAGGCCTGATAAAGGCAAGATTGTGAACTTTGAAAGGGGAGCTGAAGAAAGAATGTAGATAGAAGCAGTTAGTGCAAAAAAATGGACAACACGTGGAAAAATAATATACACGGAGAAGGTAAGGTGAAGATGAAGAAATAAAAATAGCATGATAGCAGAGAGGAAGTTGAGATAATGAAGCAATAGGAAATGATGATCCAAGCTTACACCTCTTTTCTATATGCATCCTGATGGCACACAAACAGCCCAAAAACTTGGAGCTTGCAATATGAGACAATGTGGTAAGTAACTGCATCAAGAATTTCTCATTGAGCAATCACTCTAGACCACAGGTGTCAAACTCGATTGTGTCATGTGATGTATTGTGATGTATCACAATGTTTTTTGCCTCTACAGAGCCAGGGTGGACATAGCCTGTGCATGATGCATCCAGCCTGTAGAGTGTTCAGTAACTTTGTGTAATAGTATATTTAATAGGACTGTACAAACAATCCCCAAAAATTAATTTGCAAAATATATGAGCATACTCAGCTGTTTTGCTTTATTGGTGGTTGTGTGTACATATACACAGACTTAGGCAGATAGCCTCTGAAGCAACTATATAAGCTATGCTGGCTGAGTAATTATGGGAGTTGAAGACTACAAGTCTTACAGTTGCCAAGTTTGGAAACCTCTGCTATATGAGAAAGGTGTAAAATTACTCTAAAAAGCCTCCTAACACTTGAAGCATATCTGTGTATATTCCAAAAAGCTCCAAAATGTGATTCAGGAATTGGTGTTTATAATTTTGCTTTGTTTTGAAGAAAGTCATGGATCTGTACAAGTGGTGATATGCAATCTCTCTGAAATCACAATAATTGTGAGTTACCAGGTTTTAATGAACTGTGAAGAGCCTCTTGGGAACTCACCTGCATCCTCTCAAAATTCTTCAGTTTGCTTCTCTCAGCAGAAAATGCAATTAGGAAAAGCAGAGAAGGTGCAGTGCTGAAATGAAGCAACATCAGCAAGACTTTGGCTCCTTGGTGAGAATCAAATCTATAGCAGAAATTAAAATCAATGTTGTTATCTTTATATATAAACATAAATGCTTAGCTTTTGTTGCAGCTTGGAAAGCAAAATTTAATGAATCATTAGGGATGTTATTCATTAGCAGACATAGTTTTCAGCATCCCAGATGTTCATGCATTATCCTATCTAGCCATCTTTATAACTTAAAAATATCTTCCAAAACAAAGCAATTATTTTTATGCCCAGCTTTCTGTAATAAATGCATCTAAAAACACAATTGTTTTCTCTCTCACTCTCACTCTTGTTCTGGCCAGCATGTGCTTCAGACAATAGTTTTGCATTTCAGTCATGGACTCTTAGGGCAATGTGGTGGCTCAGGAATTTAAATTTTGGTGTTAACCCTGAAGCTGGCTTGACCAAGGCTATTTTGATCGCTTTGGTGTTGCCACACTGGAGCTGAGAGATAGGGAGGGGGGAATTGAGATAGAGGGGATTTTGTAGCCAAAACAAAATAATTTATCTTAGAAAGCAAGGACATTCTTACATCTGGTTGGAGGAAGGTGGAGTGATGCTCCCTGGTTGTCAGACTGCACCGTGATTGGACAATGTGGCTGACTGTTTTGAGAGAGTAGAAAATCTTTTACTTTTAATTAGGTGAAAACCACGGGAGTCTTCAGAGTCAGTTTTCCCAGATATGTGCCAATATGATATTTCCAATAAAAGTATTCCTGAAGAATTCAGTTGCCTCAGAATATTGTTTGCTATGGATTTATTACTTGAACCCTGACAGCTGGATTTGTCAGCTGAAAAGCCAGTAACCCGGGTTTGAGACCTGATTGCCATGTGATGGGCTGAGCTACTATCCTTGCCCCAGCTCCTGCCAACCTAGCCTTTCAAAAGCAAGCAAATATGAGTAGTTAAATAGGTACCACTTCAGTGGAAAGGTAACAACGATCTGTGATGTCATGCTGGCCACATGACCACGAAAATACTTTGGACATGGCCTTGAAAAAGAGATGATCACTGCCCCCTAGGAATGGCAATGAACTAGCA
This sequence comes from Pseudonaja textilis, assembly GCF_049901715.1. Taxonomy (NCBI): domain Eukaryota; kingdom Metazoa; phylum Chordata; class Lepidosauria; order Squamata; family Elapidae; genus Pseudonaja; species Pseudonaja textilis. The sequence goes on along the minus strand of NC_141992.1, from coordinate 31,802,595 downwards.
GAGTAAAACTTGCAGGGACTCGTGGACTTTTGAGCTAGATCAAGTTGCACAGATAATCTTTGTGACAAATCCAGGAATGGTGTTCCATTCCAATTTCTGAGCAAGACCCACTCCACGCACTAATACAGGAAAGGAATATAGAGTGGCCAAATTTTATTCTTAGAGCCATTCTCATATTATCACTAGATCCAGACTAATTTCTTGTGGTGAAGTTGTCGTGTTCTATGGTCTTTCTTAGACACAGAGCAAATAGCTACCGAAAATGCAAGTATATTTGTAAAATAGAATCTATTGAAAGAAAGAAAGAAGCTAATGGAAACCTTGAACAGGAACACTTTGCACTACCACTTTTGTTTGCACTACAGTCCTGTTGAAAAATAAAAGAACAATTCATACATATATTTAGTGATAGTTTATGAGAGCACTAGTATAGGCCACAAAAGGAGAAGAAAAAAGACTGCCATGTAGATAGGCAAAGTGGAAGTGAAAATTGCTTTTAATGTTGTAAGTCTCCCAGAAAGGGGTGGGATTCAACTGGTGTACCAACCTGTTCAGTCAGAGTACGTTTTGTGTGCATGCGTGCACTTCATGCGCATGTAAAACAATTGTAAAAAAATCAGCTGTGCCACCTGGACAGCTGACAAGTGCTGCGCATGGGTGTGCAGCATTTGAAAATCCTGTTTTTTCCTTCTTTTTCTACCTCAGCTGTGCTGTGCAAGACAGCAGGAAATAAAGGACAGCCAAGAGCCCAGATAGGCAGGTGTCATTCAAACAGACATCCAAAACCGGTTTGGTGTCTGCTGCTCTTCAGAGCTACCAGTTCTATGGAACTGGGCCAAACCGGTAGCATCCCCACCCCTGCTCCCAGAGTCATTAATGTGTGAGTTGGGGAAGAGGCAGAAAATCTGTTTAATAAATACATGAAATTTCGCCTCTCATAGCTTCGTGGCATCTTTTAGCCCTTTTTATTTTCCTGCTATTTTAGTTTTTATGTTTATGTTTTTTTATTTTAGTATTCATTGTATTTTGTGTTTTTATTATGCTTCATGCTGGGAGCATTTCCTGTTTGTTGATTCATAAACATTGTGTAAGAAATACTCATCTAAATAAATTGGACAAGCAAAAAAGGATAGTATGAGACAGCTAAGATGTGCAGAAGATGGCATACAGGCCTTCTGACATAATATTCTTAATCTTTCACATAGCTGGCAGGTATTAAAAGTTAAACAATACTTGAAAAGAAGACATTAATCAATGATGGAAATATTACTCAATATATAAATGTTTGTATAAATAATACATGTAAATGAGTGTTGTTTTCCTGAAATATCTATAAAAATAGTCATCCACAAACTCCAAACATGTTAGGATTTCAATTCCTAGAATTCTAAGGCAGCCCGGTCAACAGGATGAGTTTCTATTCTAGAATAATATCTCTGTTCCCCATTCTACAAAAAGCAGGTTGTGAAATTCAATAGCATTTCTATCGAAAAAGCAAATGTGAAGCAGCAGTGAATAACATAGATAGACTGTTTTATCACTAGGTGAGATATTTGAAAAAATGTACAGAAAATGTTTAAAAACAACATGTAATTACAAAAAGTCAGCAGTAAAATTAACCTTATTTTATTTTTTATTTTTAAATAGATTTTTATTGTTTTCCACCAATACAACTCAAATCATAATCACATTTTCAACAGCATTTTATTTTTTATTGCGTAACATTCCAAACAGAATGTGGGGATATTCTAGATAGTGTATAAAGCAAAACACTTGGTCAGCAAGCTGTTAATCTGTGAGTTTCATGGTATAACACTTAGGTGGATATACAGCTGATCCTGCAATCAAATTCAAACAGTGCTCATCAAAGAAACTTCACCAAATTGATAAGGTATTGAGAAGGTAGCACCGGGGTGTATGTGTGTCTTGGACTCTGTACTATTCAATGTTTTAATTAATTACTTGAGTCAAGTGGGAAGCAAATTTATCAAATTTGTAGCTGCTACAAAACTGGATGGGGAAGTAGATACCCTACAAGGAAGGAAAAAGTGACCTTTGCAAATTCCCATTCTATAGCAAATTGAGTTGCCTGGGTTGTTCCTTCCAAGAAAGAGGAACACTGCATGAAAAAAAGAGAAAAGCTTTGAGTTATAAAAATAGCTCTTTAACAACCCACTTCTATTATGGCAGAGTGAAAAGTAAACACTAGCTGAGGGACTCCATGCATTTCAGTGAGAAGGTCAATATAACAATGTGTACAATCAATAATCCTTGCTCCTCCTTGAGATTTTAGAGCCTAACAATTCACTTTAGGCCAACTACTGGAACAGTATGATGGAGTTAGCAGAGGCTTGGAGAATATAAATTGATAAAGTCCCTGTGAGGTTTGCAAAGACAAAGAAAATACCTGGTGAAGGCACCAGAGTAGAAACCAGGAGACTGTGAGTTCTAGTCCTTAGGCATGAGAGCCAGCTGGGTAATTTTCTCTCTCTCCCTCTCTCTCTCTCTCCAACTCACCTTGTAGAGTTGTTGTTTAGGAGAAAGTAGGAAATAGGAAAATAGGAGGAGGAAGGATTATTAGATAATTTGCAACCTTGAGCTATTTATATTAAATGATAAAGGTGGGATTAAAAAAGATAAAAAATAACTTGTCATCAATAGTTCTTCCTCTCCCCTCCCTTCTTATTGTTGACTACAATATCTGGTATTTATTTTTTATAATTTGTCCTAATCTATACTTTTATAATCTTCTGCAGTTTAGCAGTCAATGGAAATGCTTGAACTCAAATATATTGTGATATGACAAAAGCCTTGGTGTTGTCAGCCCCAGATCCATCTTGAATCAGATTTGGGGCTGCCGTAAGGGAGAATAGGTAACCATTGGAATGAAAGTAAAGTGAGAAGGGAGGATAGCCACAACAACATTCTTTCGCCAGAGCTCAAAGTCGAGTCACTGGAGTTTGGAGAGAAGTGACTGGACTTGGCAGGAGTTCAGAATGAACGTGGATTGGAGAGTGTGACTTGTAGGCTATCAGAAAGGGGTTTGGAAGTGAATTTAATATAGCAAGAGAAAACACAGGAATTCAGATTTGGATTTCCCCAGATGTGCCAATATGACTTCTCTAATAAGTTCTTACTTGGAAGGATTTTGTTTCTGAGTGCTGATTTGAAATGGAGAGTTTGGTTGGAACACTGACAGGTGTGCTAGTTCATCTTTACAGTTTTATGGACACTGTACATTTCTACAGCCCTCATGTCATTCATTTCTTATTCAGGATATGAATATTATTTGAATGACTCCTATCAGCTATGAAAATGGAATATATCAAGGAACAAAGTGCATGTTAATGGCCAGTGTTCGCCCTGGAAAGGTTTGCGTTTGTAACAGATATTAATGCAAAAATGGTTAGCAGAATGGAAGGGAGGGAGGACAGTGGGAGGGAGAAGAGAAAGAGACAGAACGAGAAAGAGAAAGAATATCGGTGGATGACCCAAGCTAGGAAGGTACTTCCAGAGCTCCTAGTGAAATATATAAATATTAAATAAATTTAAACCTAGAGATAGGTCAGAGAAATATATGTCTTAATTTTAGATGAAATTAATGCTATTTAATCCTGTTTTATTTCTTTTTGTCACATGCCATCTTACTGTATTGGGGCAAGATAATTCAAACAAATAATTATCCAAAAGATCAGTCCTAGCTGCAAGTCAGCTGTTGGGAAACTGCAGAAAAAGATCTCTACAGAAGAGCTTCATTGTAGGCTGACTAGTATCCTCTTCTTAGTGTATTGAGGGGCAGAGTTTCTTAACTTGGATACATGTAAGAAGGGTGGGCTTCAACTCTCAGAATTCCCCAGCCAATACGGCTAACAGGAATTCTAGGAGTTGAAGTTCACCCACCTTAGAGTTGCCAAGGTTGAGAAACACCAATTTAGGGTTTTAAAGACAATGACCATTTTTTAAAATTATGTCAAGAAACAGATTAGTGTTTATTCTTGATATATTTGAAAAAAAATTTCTTAACATATTCACAATTTCCTGGCCAGAAATGGTCTATTAGGTAAAGTACTGATGCTGATGAGAGGCAGATGAATGTATCTGACATTATCATGACAAATTTGATGAATAACCTGCATTTATCTTTCATGAAGGCTCGAGTAAGTAAGATTGCATAGTAACTCTAATTTTTAATTTGCCTTGTTCAAGTGTGACTTTAGTTAGCATTTCTTGGGATTAGCTTTTTAAAAATGATATAATGTAACAATGGGAGGAAAAATCATCCCATTAAATAGTCACTTTAAAATAGACAGCATGGAGTTTCTCTGCACCTAGGATATACATAGTAATCATTCTTCAATTGTGCCATAAATCAGAGGAGGCCCAATTAGAAAGTTTTCAGTAATTTTCAATAATTTAACTTCAGGTCATCAAGCAAACTCTTGACTTCAGTAGGAGAGTTATAAAAGAAGAAAGGATCCTTTAAAAAAATGATGCCTCTTCATTTGTTGTAATAAAACTTACATTGCTTATAGTACAGCATTGTGGTGGCAGGCACAATTAATACAGGCATGAAGATCATCTAATAATTGGACTTGGTTGCTTTGCTCTACTTTCCCAATGTGCCTGCAAGGCCGGCATGTCAAATGCGGTGGCGGCGGTACATTGGGAAAGTAGAGCAAAACCAGAGTGGGTTTGCTCTACTTTCCCAACATGCCACCGCCACCACATTTGACACGCTGACCCGGCAGGCTCACCCCATTGACTGTTGTACCGGAGCGGTGCAAGGGGCTCAATGGGGTGTGCCTGAAGAGTTGGCACCTCAAGACGCAGTGGTGGTGGCACATTGGGAAAGTAGAGCAAAGCCACTCTGGCTTTGCTCTACTTTCCCAATGTGCTGCCACTGCTGCATTTGATGCGCTGGCACCGGAGTGGTGCAACAATCAATGGGGTGAGCCTGTGGGGCTGGCAACTTGAATGCCCCCCTGCCCCCTCTTAGCACCCCCTTGCAGGCCCCCTTTCCTCTTAGCACCCCCCCAAGGCATCCCCCCCAGGAGGTGGTACCACCCACTTTGGGAAACACTGATATATACCAACAGAAGTTCCAGCAAGGATAAACCAGAGTTGGCAAGGCTTCAATGAGGAATTAGAATCTAATGAACTTCTTTGTTTCCTGCAAAGAGCATGTCACTGAGGACTGACTTTTATCCCTGATGGGAGGGGCAATCACCTTCCAGCCTTACCCGCTAGTCTCCCCTGCTGCTTCAGCTGCTCTCTCCTTCTAGCAGCCCTGTGCTACACTCGGAACAGGCTCCCCGTTGTCCTCTGCTTCGCTTCTGCCAGACTCTGTTAGGGATACACCCTAGCAGAATCTGCACGGCAGTCAGGCAGGCAGGCAAAATATGTGAGATAAACGTTTTTGTAGCTTACACTCAGTAAAACAGATACACAGTGCTAATTAAACAGTTTATTCCAGTAAGAGTTATAGCATAGTCAAACAGTCCATATATCATTCACTAGTTCAGTCCGTCCAAGGATTATTCAGTTGCAAATTCCAGTGTTGAAAAAGAGAGGTCAGTAAACTTACAAATATCAGTCCAGTAATATATCTCCTTGCAGTAGAGATATGAAGAAGTCAAAAACTCCTCTCTTCCTTCAGCAACTCAGCAGTAGGGGAAACACGTAGTTAACAAAACATCAATCCATGCAATCCAGTAATTGTCAGCAATCAATCAGGTTCTCTTGCTCCCTCTTATGGTGGTTTCACACCGCACCCAAAATTACATGCTTTGCAGTTTTAAAGTGACACACACTTAAACTTACAATCATAGTTTATATATAGTATTTTACCCAAACTACGTTAGGTAACCTATGTTATTCCTAACAGACTCCAAAGGCTCCGAAGGCAGCACCCCACTCTCAGATGGTCCTGGCCCATCCCTGCATCGGATGCAGGACCCTTGTCCAAGTCCTTGCCAGACTCCCTGACTGGTTCCCTTTTGTCCTCATGTCCGATACCTCTGCCGTCTGCACTGGCTGTCATTTAGCAGAATGTGAGAGTGCCTCAGGGGATGGGAAAGCCCTGGCAGGCCCAGCGCAGGCAATGTGTAAGCTGGGTGATCCTCAGTTGTAGTACAAAGGCAGTACAAAGGCCTGGGTCTGTCGAAGCCTTGGGCCTTCAACAGTCTTAGACACTTGGTCATCACCCCAATTTAGGTCTCTAAATTTGCTTAGGGCCACCACTGCCACTGAGAGATGCTGCCCAACATCTCCACCTAATCTAGCTATCCTGCACAATGGCACTCAGTGGATGTGAAATAAAGGTCCGAGGCTTTCAACAGTGTCAGCTAGCTAGCTGATTTGTCCTAGATTGTGGGGGATTGGCAGATGGGGCAATTGCAGCACCCCTGCAGTCATAAGGGGCCAAACATCCAAATTTGTATTAGATGATTAGTGGGTGCTACAACAGGACACCAATCACAGCTCCATTTAGCATCATCACAATTTTGAATGGTTGCTGACTGAACAATTAGTAAATGAGGACTACCTGCATGTCAAATGATTGGGAAAGCACGGTGTTCCTGTGCTACACTAGGCTTTCTCTTCCCTTCGAAGTATTAGAGTTTTTTTGTATGTGTGTAATGGCTTATGGATAATAAAAGTGCATAAATCATTTTGGTAATATTAATATACATATTTATATAGGGAATTTAATCCAGGGCTGGAGGAGTTTCTGTGAACCTGCTGATTTATTTCTCCTGTGGTTTCTCCTATCACAGGGCAGTGGGAGGAATGTTGAGATGTAAGATGAGCATCTAGAAGTTTTCTCCTGCTGAACCGAAACAGATTATGTAGATGTGTGATGACTACAGTCTCTATGTGAGGGCAAGAGGTCCACACTGATTATTTCCCCTTTTTGATTTCTAGTCAAGACTAGCAATTTCAAGCAGGACTAAGGATGCATGAATCTGCCAGCTTCACTGTCTCTCCACATTTGTATTTTAAACATCTTCTTTCCACTTTGGTAATTTTTAAAAGTAAACAAAAGAAGCAAAATTCTTACCCATCTGTTCTGGTCAATTATGTAGACAGTACATTTCACACTTGCCTGACATGTAACTGTTAGAGATGAAAGCCCTGACAGAAAAAATGATGCCAATCACTACAGTTGTATGAATCAGTTAATATCTAGCAGGGCAATGCAGAGATCCAAATTTGAAGGCAAGAAGATGATTTGAAGCTCACAGATGTGTTCCTGTAGCACCTGTCAGCAATTCCTTAAAGAAAATTCATATTTTCTTGGACTTGAAAGCTGGAGTGCAGTCCTAGGAAAAGACACATCTCATTTATGGCATTGCTGACAGATACGTTATTATGCTGCATGTACTTCAAATCATCTTTTCCCCTTTGCATCTAGATATCTAGTTTGTGCAGCATCAAATATATCGGAACATTAAGTCTATCCCATTGTATTTCCACATAATCCTGCAATTTATTTTTAAATATGCCAGAAAATTACAGGAGATCTTGGTGGATCCAATGAATCAAATGTTAGTTGAATTAAATCATTTTTCAACAACCATAATTAATTTCCCACTTTTGGTTTTTAAGCATAATTGAATGCATAGTCATTTAAAGAGAATTCTGCTATTGACACATCATAGTTTTTCTTAAAATCTTAGGTTCTTTCTATCCTATTTAGAAATATGTTTTCAGTCTTAATAATAACTAAAATGAACCAAATAAAACGTACTCTTTCTTTCTTTTCTTTTCTTTAAGCAGGTTGCATGATACTAATATAGTGATGTCACCAGAGAAGGTATACGCAGAAGTTTTGCTTCTGAAGAAATGTTTACAATTGATAGAAGGTTTCAGCTTTTGCACCTTGCTGTTTCTGGTAGCCAACATCCTTTATTTAACCAGAAGTGATTTCAATGATTAGATAGTGATCAAATAAATATATAGTATTATTGCAGTGAACGAACAAGCAGGACCTGGGTAATATGTCTGGGTAATTGTCCTGCTGCAAAGTTATGTGGGAGTGACGTTGGGAGAAGGGGAGAACCACAGCTAGGGAAACTGTCAGATAAGAGGCAGCTTAGCTCCCAGAAGGAAAGTAGACAGGGCAAATATCTTTTAAGATGTCCACTTTCCTTCTGAGAGCTAAGCTGCCTCTTATCTGATAGTAAAGGTAATGGGGGTAAAATTTATTTCAGATTTGCAGAATTCTGTTGCTTAACTTTACAATAAAATAAACCCAGTTTTTCTGGCTGTGCTACTTGTGCTACCTTGTGCTCCTTGAGTAACTTTACTTCTAGCCATCACTAATGGGGAAAAGCACAAAATTATATCTAAACTAATTCATAGAAAAGAAGTTCTTCCAATTAAGGCTGGAAAATCCATTGTCTTACGTAGCCAAGGGCATTTGTATTTAGTTTTTCCAATGGCTAATAATAGACATCAGCGGCTATCCCTTTTAGTAATAAAAGACTGAATAGTGTATTGTGATTCACAGAATAAAGAGTGTGTTGCTCTCACCAAGTAACCCTGAAACATTATATGGTGATTTTTGTTAAATAAAAAAATAGAGCAATAAAAATGAAGAAAGGATAAAAAATAGTGCTGTGGCTTAACTCCCAGTATTATAGTTTATTTACATGTTCTGAAGATGCTGAGAGTCAGTTTGGTGTAATGCTTAAGGCATCACGTTAAAAACTGAGAAATAGTTCAAAGGACGGACTGTGCAACCTTGAGGCAGTTACTCTGCCCCCAGCCTTGGAAGGAGGCAAAGACTTCCAAAAAAAGAAACCTTGACAAGGAAGCTGCAGGGACTAGCCCAGGCAATTACCAGGAGTGAACACTGATTCAACACAAATAAAGATGCTTAATTAGCAGACATAGATATCAGTGTGTGTTTTTTATTACCCACCTTTTGTATGCTGTTATATAGAAATCGATATAATCCCTTTATCTGAAATACTGCAATATAAAGTAACATAAATTTTCTTATCAACTATCAGCTAACTTAATATTTTAGATTTGCACAGATATATAGTCAATTTTAGTGCTAAATATCGAGAAGCCCTTTATGGTAATAATACCGTAATGTCTTCTCCAGTGGTGGTATTCAAATTTTTTTACTACTGGTTCTGTGGGCATGACTTAATTTGTGGGTGTGGCTTGGTGGTCATGTGACTGTGTGGGCGTGGCTTGGTCACATGATCAGATGGGCATGGCTTTATGGTCACATGACCAGATGGCCATGGGTTTGTGGCCATGTGACTGGGTAGGTGTGTCTTTGTGGCCATGTGGGTGGGCGTGCTCAGGTGACCATGTGACCAGCAAACCAAATACAAGTGGTCCTCACTTAATGGCTGGTTGCTTAGCAAGAGTTCTAATTTATGACTGATCTCCCCAGAGCTACTTGACCTGTTTGGGAGTTTTGACAGCCATACACAAACACACACACACACAGACATACACACTTACTTCTAACCCTGCTATTCTATGATTCTGTAAGGATCTCCTGCTGGAGGAGGGGGTTAGACCAGATAACCTCCGAGATCCCTTGCAGGCCAGCCCTAGATTGCTGTGTGCTTCAAAGGGTCTTCTGAAGCCAGGGTTTGTGTCCTTCCTTCCTCTCCTTTTTTTTCTTTCTCCCTCCCTCCCTCCCTCCTTCCATGTATTTATCTACCCATCCATATATCTCATTCATGGTCTCTTCCCTCCCTCCCTCCCTCCCTCCCTCTCTTTCTTTTTCTTTCTTTGTCCCTTCCTTCCATCTCTCCCTTTCTTTGTCTATCTCTTTTCTTCCTTTCGCTTCCTTTCTCTCTTTTCTCTGTCTTTTCTTTCTTGTCTCTCTCCCTTCCTCTCTCATTCCCTCTTTTTCTCTTTCCCCCTCTTTCTCTCTCTCTCCTCCCCCCTCTCTCTGTGTCTCTCTCTATGGGTCTCCCCCCTATATATATCTCTCTCTCTCTCTCTGCCCCTCTCCTTATCTTCCCCTCTCTCTTCCCAACTCTCTCTCTCTCTTTCTCTCTCTCTGTGTGTCAGTGTCTGTCTGTCTGCCCCCCTCTCTCTCTCTCTCAAAGACGTGGCTGGGCCAAGCACTCTTCACTACTTTGAAGGGATGCTTCCAGTGTGGTGGGTGATTCTTGTTCAGATATTCCCTTCGGGTGACCCTTCTCCTCCTCTCGCAACCGGCAGCTGTGGTGGGTCCGGGATGAGGGTGGCGTGCACATGTTGGAAGAGAAATGGGAAGGGACAAGGACCCAGGAGCCTTTTTTTTTAAAGCAAATTTTATTGATTTTAACAACAAAGACACAAAACAAAACATCATTAAACATTGAAAACATAAAACCTCTTTCCATTATAAATCTTTACAAGGCAGGTAACACATTATTTTATATCACATTCTTCTAATTTATCCCATTTCCATATAAACACGTAAATTCCCTTTAACAAATTTCACATTATTTCTCTTTACTCTTATTCAATAACCTTTCTTTTCTAATTTATCTGCTATTCAATCATCACATTTATATTTTCCTCTGGCTTGTTTACAGTTATTCTCATCTGGCCTTCCTCTGAGATTTTAATAATTCTCAATTAAACACACACATATAAAACACAAAAAACATAAAACTTCCTTTTAGAAAGTAACTTGGCCCCAGATTACCTCTTTTTGTATGGACTTCAATTAAATACATGCTCTTCTTATATACCATTACCTATCTTATTTATCATTCTATATCTTCTATATAACTCCTTCCCACTTATATATTTCATCTTGCTTTAAAGCAATATTTTTATATCTTTTGTCCATTTTCCCATTTACATCTATCTCATTCCCAATATAAAAAAGAATAATTTCTCCTGAAATCACTAATCAGAGTATGATGCCTTTCTATCATTCCCCTAAACTGAAATTTGAAATAACACCTAAGTCCCAATCTGATTCTGCTTAGTACATTCTACTATTTCAAAAACAAATACTACAGTAATAAATCTATAATAATCAACACATTAGCCCGTTAAACTCTATAATTAAACTAATATTTTAAACATTTCCTTTAATGTTTTATTAAAACTTAAAATCATTCATTATTAAACATTTTAACATTGTGCCTTAATATTTAAATCTTTTATTAAATCTTATAAAGTTCTAATTTTCTATTTTTGATACAAATACAGCTACTACAATACTATCATGTATACTATGCAGAATCCCCCTTTTTTTTTAAAAAAAAATCATACGTTACCCTTTGTCCCTAAAAAAAAATTTCTTTTTCCCATCTTGTTTTATACCTTTATAACTTTTTCCCCCCTTTTTCCTTTCTTTCTCGGCCCACCTAGACTTTTTACCCACTCCTGTCCAAACCTCTGTCTTCTTAGCTTCCCCTTTCTGTTGCATTCTTCTTACCTTTTGCTTTCTGGCATTATATTGTTTTTGCATCTTATTTTTCTCTTTCATAGATATTTTTTTATGTGTTAAGTCCTTCCTTTTCCCTCCTCTCTTTCTCCTTTCTTTCTTAATCACACTATTTAATTCATTAAAAATGGTTTCTTCTTCTTCCGCTTCTTCCAACTGTTGTTTAATTTGCTGACACATAGCAAGCGCCATATCTAAAAAACAAAGGGCTTCTCCCGTAGCATCCTTGCCTTCTTTCCCTATTTTTAGATATTGTTTTGTTAGTTCATCGAGAGGTAGAGCCATTATAAACTTTTTCTTCTTCTTTTTCCTGTATCCTCTTCTTGTTATTAAGCCAGTTAGATATTTCCAAACTTGAAACAATTTCCCGAAATCCCAAAGTCCCAAAGTCATCAAACAGTCCAGGCAAAGCACAAATTTCTTCCTTTTACAGTTTCTCTTTCTGGGGTAAAGTCAATTAGGGAAAAAAAAACCAATCTGTATTTTAAATCTTTTTTGCAGTTTGCTTCTAATCTTTTTATTTTCAAAGCATCTCCTCCAACAAAGTCTTGAAAAGATTTTATTTTTCCAAGCCTCTCCCTTCCCACTTGTAACAAAGGGCTTTACATTTTTACCTTCTGTTAGAGAGCAGATTTTCCATGTCCATTTGTTAATTCGATAAGGGAGGGAGAGTAACTTTCTCTTTCAACATTTCCCTTCGCCACTGAAAACCTCCATTAGAGACATTGTAGCATCCAAAAAGATAATAATTTTCCAGGCATTAAATATATCCTTAAAGTCCCGGTTCAGCCAAGAAGACTTTCATTTTAAAACTTCCTTCTTCTTCCTCCTGCACATTCTTAATCCAGTTGCCGGCTTCTTCATGGTGGCCATTGAGACCGCCGCTCCACCGCCTTGAGAAAAGGGGTTTATTGCCGGCTGGGGAGGGGGTCTGCGATACCCCTCAACCCCTATCCGGATCCCCCTATCTTCAGCTACCCCAACAGGGCAGCCTTATCCTCCAAATCCATCAGGATCGGAGGCACCAAGACGGCTAGCACAGCTGGGATCGCGGAGAAAGTGAATCCCTGCTGTCACCAAAGCCAGGCAAACAGGAAGTCCCCAGGAGCCTTTTTTGACATTTGATGTGAATGCTTATTCTCTTACACCAGGGTATCTACACTTTAGGAATGGGTACTTAAAGAGAGCAGAGATAACGGCATTGCAAAAGGTTGCCATGAGGAGGGTGATAGTTCCATTCCATAGGACTGAGTTATTAGTAACAGCATTATTGGAGTGGGCTTCTGCGGGGCTTAATGGAAAGGAGGGAGAACATTTTATCAATGAGGAGATTTTTGCAAATGAAGCAGTTGGAGGTTTAGTTTTCACAGAGACAAACGTGGACATGTTTTTCTGACAGGATAGAAAACTCTCAGAATAAATAAAAACAGCCCTTTTGTTCATGGGCAGAGTGCATTTTATAGCTGAATAACTACCTACAGAGTCGCAGAAACCTGGGCAGAATAGCCCTCCACGAGGTGAGTCAGATGTAATAGCTTGGCGATTGCTTGTGCAAGCAGCGAACAGAGGAGCTTCCACAGGGCACGAACCACCCAAGTGGAAGGTTCTCCCCTCTCCCTAACCTGAAGAAGGAGGAAAGCTGCATTGACTTGCTTTCTGCTGGTTGCCGTGTGGAGCATGGTGAGTGATGGCATTCAGGGTGGCAGAGTGAGGGGGAGGAAGAGAGGTTGAGCTTTGCAATCTGCTGCGGGGTGGAGCTCTGCAGCGTTTGGGGGGCTGTCGAGCTTTGCAGCATGGAATGGAAGGTGGGGGGGATTTGCAGACTACACTGGCAGGGCTGGCGGAAAGGAGAAGAAGCAAGGCGGGGGGATTTGCAGGCGGTAGGGCTCAGAAGAGAGTGCACGCAGAAGCTCTTTCCATTTTCCCAGGCCTGTTCAGTGATCCACGCCAAATCACTGCTACCAGGTCGTCCGAGCTGGTGCGAACCAGTTGAATACCATCTCCGGCCTCCTCCCCAGAATACTATTATTACTTCTGCCATAGTTTACAGGACTGTTCCGGCAACTCCTGATTTATTATCCTTTTTTTTCCAATCGGGTCCTATAGGCTGATTCCATCTTTGGAACTGCTACTTCTTCTTCATTTGCAGCAGTGTTGCTTTGAAATAAGAGCTCAATTGCTGTTCAGTTCAGTATAAGCCACCTAATGTATTAAATTACTCCAAATATAGTCCTTGAGTTGTCAAGCACTCAACTTGAGATAATCTAAAATGAAATAAACCAATTAGGGAGATAGTGGCTGCAGTATATAAAATGAGAGCAAACCCCACGCTCAGCTAACATTGATGATGTTATCTATGTTGGTAATGAAATGTCTTCAAGAAAACAATCCAATCAGAGAGCAACAAGAACCTGACAGTTCAACCCTGAGCTACAAATATTCTGTTGGCAGTGGCTGCAATGATAGGCAATTATATTTTTGAGTGGGAGCTGATCTGTAGATTGCTACAGCTGAAATGGTTAATGAACTCTGTAGATTATTCATTGCATTGGGGATAATATAAGATGGAAAATAACAGTAATTTGAAGGATCACTACAAATTTAATCAAAGTTGAGTCCTTTAAAGTTCATATTGGCACTTGCTTACTTATTGCAACCCCAAACAGCAGACCTTTTTATGGTTTGGGTTTTGATGCATGAAGGCACATCGTATTTGTATGTTCTTCATAACCTCTTATGGTTTAAAACATTGTTTGTATTGTATATGGCAGGGTGGGCAACTAATTTTTCCAAGGGGCCACATGAGGAACTGATATTGTTGTGGAGAACCAATAGTTCTTGGCTGTGCTCTGTCCACTTGGACCATGTGTCAGCTTTGGAAGCCATATTAGCACCAGACGCTTCCACACTGCTGCATTCTTGTGCCTGGGAAAATGGGAGGGGGGAATTTCTTGAAGCGCAGGTGGTTAGACATAACAGCATTCTTCTTCTAAGTCAAGGTCAAGTTATATCTGTACCTGGCTGAGGAGTGGTTGAGGGGTCATCTCAAGTTGAGATGGATGGTGATTGGGGCATGTGATTCTGTGAGGGGCGCAGGGGGTGGATTTGTAATTTTTTACTTATTGAAGGGAAACCTGGAACTTTCAGATTCAGGATTTCCCAGATGTGCCAGTTTACTACTCTAAATAAAGGCACCTTTGAGAAGATGTCTGTCTCAGAGTTATCTGTTGGAGTCAAGGTTTTCTGGAATGCTGACCCCCATGCTTCAACCAAGACAATAGTGGGTGTCTGATCCTGGGATGCCTCACATGATGACTGCTGCTTCAGGCACAGTCTCACTTTCCTGCAGCTACTAGTCAACTGAGGGAGTACAAGGCAATGGACAGGGTGGACCTGACTGGGCTCCTTGTCCCATCCCTTGTGGCATACTTATTTACATTTGATTTCTAATTTATAATTGATCTTATGTGGCTCAGACAGGGTCAGCCAAAGAGCCAGACATGGCCCAGGAGGAGGGAGAGTAAAATGCCCAGATATAGTTGATGGGATTAATTAGCGGGCAACTTTCTTGCTGGAAAGTGGTATTCAAATAAATATGATTTTTGTAGCTTATAATCTAACCTGCAAAGGAACAGATTCTCTGTTGATAATAATTGGTTGCATTATTCCAGAAATGTTGCTTTCAGGCACAATCAATTTTTTGGCAATTGACTGAAAATGTTTTTATGAGTTTCCTTCATTGGTATCTGCAGAAGGGAGGCAGGAAGGATAAGGAACAAAATGTATTACATGACATTGTCATATATACATTCCCTCGTTTATCTATTGTAGTTTTATTAACATTGCTCTGCATGTAAAAGAGATGGAACTGACACTGGGATGTAATGACTCCCATTTTGATGTTATAATGGTTAGATAATGCTGCTTATGGACTCTATATAAGCATTTCTCTTACTAAGAACTTGTTGTCACCACAGTTTGTAATAACTGGATGTTGGTGAGAACTTTAGAGTTTTAAAGGCTAATATCAATTTTGAATAAACACTGGAACACTCTCCAGAATTATCTCAATAATGCAGGAATACTGGGTAGATTATATGAGGATGTGTCCGGTAATAGGAAAACATTTATAAAACAAAATTTAAAAATCTTACCCAGACTGGGCACTTTTCAAATACCATATACAGATTTCAATTCCCAGTATATCTCAGGCAGCTAAGACTTCTAGGAGTAGAAGTCCACATATCTAGAAAGCATTCAGGTTACTGTATTAAATTTACTGTAATAAGGTTACTGTAAATGATGCTTACCAGCAGATGATTAATCTGATATTTAGTAACCAGGATAGTTTTATGGGGAAATATTAGTTTTGGTTGCCATGATGTAAAAAAGATGTTGAGACTCTAGAAAGAGTGCAGAGAAGAGCAACAAAGATGATTAGGGAACTGGAGACGAAAACATATAAAGAATGGTTGCTGGAATTGGGTATGTCTAGTTTAATGGAAAGAAGAACTAGGGGTGATATGATAGCAGTGTTCCATATCTCAGGGGTTGCCACAAAGAAGAGGGAGTCAAGCTATTCTCCAAAGCACCTGAGGGCAGGACTGGAAGCAATGAGTGGAAACTAATCAAGGAGAGAAGCAACCTAGAATGAAAGAGAAATTTCTTGACAGTTAGAACAATTAATCAGTGGAATAAGTTGCCTCCAGAAATTGTAAATGCTCAAGCACTGGAAGCTTTTAAGAAAAGATTGGATAATCATTTGTCTGAAATGGCATACGGTTCCCTGCTTAAGCAGGGGGTGGACTAGAAAGCCTCTATGGTTCCTTCCAGCTCTATTC
The DNA here is from genome assembly GCF_049901715.1 of Pseudonaja textilis. Classification (NCBI taxonomy): domain Eukaryota; kingdom Metazoa; phylum Chordata; class Lepidosauria; order Squamata; family Elapidae; genus Pseudonaja; species Pseudonaja textilis. The sequence goes on along the minus strand of NC_141992.1, from coordinate 31,786,329 downwards.
TACTCTTTTCCTAGGAACCAGTGATTTATTTGATAAATCAGAACTTTGTTGCTCTTCTTTTTACAGCACAGAGTAGAATATGCTAGGTGTTCAAGAATAGGTCCTTTCTTCACATTCATCTTTGAAGTTAACTTTTAAACTAATATCCTAATCCAGGTAGCAGCAAGAGAGTTTTGCTTTGTCCCATCTGTTTTAGACTCTTTCTATCACTTTCTCTCTGCTGGTCAATAGGGGTCATGCTAATGCTTATGCTAGCTAATGCTAGTGCAGCTTAACTATACAGTCCCTTGCATATTGCATGCATATTAGTATGACCATATGTTATTTTTCCATCTGATACTTTCTTCTCTCATTTGCCCAGTTGAAGAGTCTGTGCAAGTTACTTTTTTTAAAACTCCACTTTGTTTCAAGCAGTGGAATCAAATTACATTATCATGCAAGAACTTCAGTAAAGGTGTGAATACATAAGACTTCTAAATTGTTTCATTGTATTTTCCATTCCAAATGTAATTCTTATTATGTTCACAGCAACCTCTAATTTCTTTCTCTCTCTCTCTTTTTTCTTCCATTCAATCATGTCCAATTCCCTGCAAGGTTTTTCAGAAGTGGTTTGCCATTGCCTCGTTCCTAGGGCTGAGATAGCCTGAGAAAGCCATCTAGCTGGCTTTTGAGACTAAGGTGGGACTAAAATTTAGTTTCCTGGGTTCTAGCCTGATGTCTTAACCACTACATCAAACTGACTTTCTATTTTCTCCTATATAAAGCTTTATTTGTTATAATCAGTCCACTACTCGGTCAAAGTATAAGTCTCAATCCTTCTTCTGTTTGTATCTCCTACCTACCATGCAGCTGATCTTTTGAATATTTTATCTGTTATGCTGCTTTTTGTAAAAATTTGTATTTTGTTTGCTGAATATTTTTTTAATCTACATTTTCCCCAGTATACAGATTTATGTGTTAATTTCCCTAATGCGTTCTTTCAAACACACATTTTAAAATAAAACATCTGCAACGTAAACTTCTGAGAAGCTTTAAGTATCAAAGGATAAACGAAATGAAATGCAGGCCAAACTCTTCCCTGTTCCATATATGCTGTACTGACGGCAGTATGCAAAGAACTTTCTTTTAGCTTAATCTATTTCATAAAAAAGAGGAAAAAGAAAGGGTGAAACATACAGGCAAAAAAACAATAGTTACAAGTAAATATGAGGTTAGCATTTATTCAGAGATCTTTATGAAAATCTAATTTGTTTCTTACATTTCTAGGTAATGAGTTATTTATGTATATCTCTTATCACTCCACCTGATATTTTCCCAGTCAAATAGTTGATTGCAACCATTAATAGAGGAGCAATTAGTACCATATGCAGCTAACACTTAATAATCCTAAGTGATTTATCTAGGGACTTTTGCTGGTTGTGCTCCATTAATCTAGAAACAGAAGATCTGTTCAGCTTGTGCAATGGAATATTATAGCCATCAAAATACACAAGGTAAGATTATTAAATGCAATATATATTTGTGGTATCAGCTTTACTTGGTTTTTACATGTTTTGGACTATGTTTGCTTCTAATGAAAAAAAACCTACTTATTTCTAATGCATTTAAGTATGTCAGTGCAACTCAAAATATAATTGCTGACAAACAAACTTAACCAATTTACTGGGCTTTGAGATAAGATGCACATGCTAATCATTCAGAGGTTGGTTAAAAGAACTTTCCTCTTGAGAATGGAAATGAAGTGGGGAAGGGAGAGTCAGGTTGGGAAACATAAATTAGAGTATTGGAATTTCAGTAAAATATTCATTGTGTTTAAGAATCTAAAAATAAATGAATGGACTGGAAAATGAACACAAGAATAATCCTTTGTAGCATAATTCATGGTGTATGAAAACAGTGAAAAGAAATTTACAGAAGCTGAGAGGCTGCTGAAAACATTCATTTTATATGTAACAGGAGTTGTCTTGCAAGAAGCTAGACTCCTGATCCATCTCACTTAGTAGTGGCATTAGCTAGCAGTGAGTCTCCAAGGCAGCATTTTTTTCAGCCAGGACAGATTGAAGATGTGTGGACTTCAACTTCCAGAATTCCCCAGCTAGCATTCAAGTTGCCAAGGCTGAGAAATGCTGCTCTAAGGAGATGCCACTTGGGCCTGCTAAATTTAAATTGTGCATACTCACCCAATGAGTACCCTTGCTATCTTCCATTGTCTATTGTCAGCATAGACAAATCTCCTAAAATATGATTAGAAAAGAGTAGGCGGCATAATACTAACATGCTATCCTTAGGAAAACAGTGAATCCAAGAACATCAGTAGCACGAAATTTGATTATGTGGTATTCAGATGGTTGAACTAAATTGGTGAATGACTGTCTTGTTGTTTTACTGATTACAAGTAGATTCATTCTACAAACAAATAGCAACAGTTTGTATATTATTTGAAATTATTCTGAATAATCTTACAAAATGTTCATTTTAAATCTGATCCCATTGTGAGGGATTATTGATGCCCTAAATAGTTTTTTATTTATCCTACTTTTCTTCTGAACTATTGCCTAATCAGGAGAGCAGGAGCTCTTTCTAGAAGTAGAAACACGATGTCCATCAGTGCTAATCAATTTTCGGTCATTAAGTGACATCTTTAATGGTTGTTCATTTGGATTGAAATGTGTATCTGGGGAAGCTACAAACATACATTTAAGTACACATTTATTTAATAAAACATAAATATCACTTTTTAAATATTTAAATATTAAACATTTAATATTCATATTTTTAATATTTTTCAACTACCTCAAAGTAATTTTGTGTTTGAGAAAAGTATGTAGGAAGAAGTGTACCCATGAAAAGGCTGAGTGAAAAAAAAAAAGATACTCTCTTAACCGACTGTATGCTTTTAAAGATTTTTTTTAAAACACACTGGCTTTTTAAACTAATGTAAAGTTCAGAAATTTGATGCTGTTTTGTTTCAGTTTTTCTTTTAATTAAATAGACGATGAAATAAAAAAAGCATATACAAATTTATTAAGAAAGAAAATGGAGAGAGGGAATCTATGTATAAGTTTATCTATACAGCTACATCTATGTGAAAACTTTACATAAAAATTTCAGTAAATTATAGTCATTTTACAATATAATCATATAGCTAATCTGCATTGAAGCAATCCATTTTTCACTTGCTAATAACTTTAATTCTGAAAACAATTAGTAGTTATAGCCGTATATTTGACATTTCAACATTGAAGAATAAATCTTTTCACAAAGTATGGCACAGACAATCTACTTTCTTTGTCCGAATGCCAATTTCCATTTGCTAGAGATACAGTGCAAAAGAACATGAACATCTGAAAATATTAAATCACAGTTGAGTTAATATATGTAATAACTAGCTCTTGACAAGGAACAATTATAAGACATTGAACAAATTTATATTTAAACGAAGCATTGATCTCATTACAACTTCAGCAGCATGACAATTTACTCAAGCCTTTTTTACACACAGTAAATGAAATGAAATCCAATAAATGCAAAATACCATTTGTTGTGGAATAAGATATAATCTAAGATCTAATGACATTTTGGGTATTAATGTTAGCATTTTATCTCATCACCTAGGCAAAATAGGAACCTTAATTTTTATTCCATCCAAACATTAAAGTTTGCATAGCAAATTGATTATCAACAGCATTTTATAAAGACTAAATTGTAGGTTTTTTTCTCTCATAAAACTTAATAATCACTTGTGGTAGATTAAGTGATTCTGAAGCTGAAAATTACATCAGTACAAGTTAAGAAGTCAATAGATGTTGCAACTACAGCTTGCTACTGAGCTTTATTAGGCAAATAATATTTATCCTTTGGAGGGTTAGAGTTAGGGCTAAAAATTTTGTTTACAAATTAATTCTAAGTATGAATCAAAGCTTCCATCCAAATTTTCCAAAAATTAAAAAACAGCAGCAGCAATGGCGGGAACCATGGAAGTAATGGAGGTGGCTCCCCCACCCGAGAAGCTGCTGAAACTCTTCCACAGTTCCTGCCGCTGCTGCCGCTGTTATTGGAGATAGCGCTGGCGAGAGAGGGACAGCTGCAGCTCAGCCTGGGCGCTTGGAATGCAGGAATGGGCTGCGCACTGGGACTTTTGCAAACTTGCAGAGCCTGAGGCTGGAGCACCAAGGGTAGCAGCAGCAGAGGTGCTCGCTCGGCTCTTCTCACGCCTACCCAGCTGCTCGTGATAAAACCAAAACGCAGTGCGCAGCACTCCCAGGTACTCCTATCTATATATTTGATTATGTAACACCAAGTTGGTGTTGACTCTCAGCAACCACAGTGTACCCATCATTTCTGTAATTTAGTCCATTCACTTTCTTTTGGTCTCCTCTTCTTCCCCCACAATCATAAACAAAAGCAAGGTTTTCACATAATGCTTTCAAAATATGATAAAGCGAGTTTGGTCATTTGTGCTTACAACTGAGAACTTGAATTTATTCATTCTATGATTCATTTGTTTTCTTAACCGTTCACTCCATGGTTCTCAGCGGTGTTCTCTAATACTAAGGTTCAGAAACATCAATACTCTGATAGAACTTGCTGAGATAGTCAACTTAACCTGGTTGATTAGAAAAAAGATAACTATTGTTCTGTATGGACATTAACATTCTCGAAATCCTGCAGCCCTGATTGGACGAGCGCGCAGCAACCGGATTGGTCGAGCGCGCGGCACTGATTGGCCGTTCGGAATCGTCCGTGATTGGCCGAGCCGATCGCAGGCGATTCGAACAACTGTCATTGGCCGCGGCACCCGGCGCCAGATCCATATAAGCCGCCACATACCCAGCCGGTGGCAGATTTTAAAACCCCTAAATAAATGAGCTGAACAAAGTCACTGCCTCGCGTCTTTTGTGCGTATCGGCCGATACGACAACTATGTTTATTGCAACTGGAAATCCCTGGTGGATTTGGTATGTCAAACTGAAAAAAATTGAATGTATTACCTATGGTTTTGATGGTATAGAAAGGAAACAGTCAAGGTATCTTTAGAAAAATAGGTAAATCTATAATTGTATTTATAAGTGCTGTAAGACGATTGGAAGACACTTTTCCTTCTTTTCTTTTTTTTATTCTACCTTTCCCCCTTTTATGATTTATAGTCTAGCTTTTTCTTTTATTTGTCCCTTTTTCTTTTTTTCTTCTTAGGTAAAGGTAAAGGTTCCCTTTCAGACCTCAGGGACCACTAAATTCATAATTTTAAATCCCGCAGACCACTAAAATGATTTTTTTAAAAAGATAAATAGTATTTAGTGCAATATAAAAATGCAAATAATTTTTCTGTGGACCACCAAAATTTTCTCATGGACCACTAGTTGGTGACTACTGAGCTATAGCATCTCTTGTTCCTTAGCCTTTTCTTAAGCCAGCATGAACATCTGGTGTCTCTTTTTCCAAATAGGATTGCAATTTGCATTGGAGATTTTAAGCATTATTTTGCTAGAATGTAAAATTAAGAATCTTATATGATAGTTTAAATGGTTTGTTAAGTGTTGGCTTTTGCTAATGATATGTGGATATTGATATCTTTCAAACTGCTGGCCCCTGTGTCATTTTCCAAGTTAGCTGATATAGTTTGGTTAGAATCTTCTATTACTTTCCATATTTATGTAGATAATAGGATTGTTACTCTATTGTAAACCTGAGGAAATTTTGGTGTGAAGAATGGCAAGCCAACTATTTAAAATATGTAATTTTCCTCTCTTATCTACAAAAGAAGAAATAATATTTCATATCTGTCACAATATTATTATGATCACTATTCAAAATCAACTTCTTCCCTTTTCTTCCCCCCTTTCGCCTCCCCTCCCATTCAAACTTTTTAAATAAGCCATTCAGATAAAAATGGAGCTAGAATAAAAGCTTTCTGTTCAGTTTTTTCCCCCCTTTATAACTTGCTTTAGGAATTACCCCTTAAGCTAATGTTCTCATCTGAAAATAATGCTCTCTGGAATCTGTATAATGGTGGCATCTTTTTTATGCTATTATAACTCTATATGTCCATAATTAAACTGAGAATGTATGAATCAATGGTTTGGCTTTTCTTTTTTCTTAGTGACCTGTGAGGAGTTCTCTGGAAAAATCATTTTTGTCGCTGCTATGGTTATAGTTGTATATATATCCCTCTAGAAATATCTCCTCTTGTAATGACAAGTGCATTCTTTTGAAAAATGACTAACCTGTACAGTGAATGTTAGAGGTAGTATCCATTTTTAAAAGTATAAGTTAAACTCAAACAAAAGAAACAAGAAAAGGAATGGGAAGAAGGAACAAAGAGGCCAAAATGAAGGCATTTGTTTCATGGCAGCATGAAGGGGAAACAATGTTGTTTGTTATACTGGGTATTTCTCGACTTGAAAACCAGCTGTAGTTCAAATGATGGGCCAACAAAATTAATTTAGCTTTTCAAATATAATATGAGAGAAATAGCCTGACACATCCCATATTACCCAAGACAATGTTTTGATGAAGCCTCTTTTCTGATTCCTTAAAAGTTTTCTTCCATTGCCAAATAGATTCTACTTCTTATATCCTTATGTTCCTAATATTTTAGAATTTCTTTCAAATTTTCTTTTGCTGGTACTTTGCCTTATATTTTGCTATCAGTTGATGAAACATCTATGAAGTTCCCTCCAGCGATGGGATTCAAAAAATTTACTGTGGGCATGGTTTGTTGGGCATGGCGTAGCTTGGTGGGCATGGCGTAGCTTGGTGGGCATGGCTTGGTGGGCGTGGCAGGGGAAGGGCACTGTAAAATCCCCATTCCCTCCCCACCCCATTAACCTGCTTTTCAGCTCCATTCTCCTGTGCAGGGCAACAAAAGAAGACCCAGCTGATCAGCTGGAACTCGGGAGGCAGCGAATAGATGGGGCCAGGACCAGTCAGAGGTGGTATTTGCCGGTTCTCCGAACTACTCAAAATTTCTGCTACCAGTTCTCCAGAACTGGTCAGAACCTGCTGAATGCCACCTCTGGTGCCCCCTGATATGAGACATTTCAAGCTGGCTACGCCCACCTTGGCCATGCCCACCTTGGCCCCACAAGGTTAAACACAACCCTGATGTGGCCCTCAATGAAATCAAGTTTGATATGCCTGGTCTATACATTCATCACAGGTGATCCTGACTTTGGATCTTTTTTGCTTGCATCTGGTTTAAAACTAGTAGCTATCATAATTCGATAAGAGTGGCTATGGTTTACACTGGGAACTATTTTCATGCTACCTGGCAGTCTGCCAATCAGCTGACTGGCAAGCAGTTAGAGAGCTTGATTGTTGTGAGAGAACTCTTTTCCCAATTGTGATAGTTATTAATTTGTTGATTGGTAAACTGCTGGGAATACTGTAGCTATGAAGGAGTAGAGTTTCTAGTGCAACAATATATGTTTTGTAACAATTTGCCAATCAGTATTGTGATGCTCCCTGTAGGGAAGATTTCATTTGTGTGCATGCAAATATATTTGCTGCACCTGCCTGAACATGGCTGATTTTGGAAGCTAAGCAGGGCCAGGCTTGATTAGTACTTGGATGGGTGACTAATGTAGAATTCCAATGTTGTAGCTAGACGCAGGAAATGATAAATGGAGAACTATTCTTGGGAAGAACAAATCTACCCCACTGGCATGTAAATACTATTGTAATTAGGTTCTTATATAGTGAGGTAGCAGGTGTAAATTATAAATAGAATTGTATATTACAATCTGGCACAAAGTGGGGGGAGGTTAAATTTAAAAGCTCTCTGGAAGTGTACAGTCTTCCTCTGCTGTAAAACATACTGATGGTTGGTTGAACTACTCCTTCTTGATCATTAGATTGTGGTCAGCCTGAATCTCTTGATGCCTATAGCTCATCAAGTGGGAGAGCTCTTAGCCTTTCTACCCAGAAATTCTGCCTTCAGTCCAGCTCTAGCAAAATACAACAAAAGGAGCTTTGAATCTTCTTGTTTCCAGGCCAGACATATAGAACTTAAGAAATCTGATATCAATCCTGATATGCAAGACTTAATTATAACTGGATGTGGCATATATGAATAACTGTAATAATACACTCCTTCTTAAAAACAATGAAACCAAAGTTTTCAGATATATAAAAAGGAGTTTTGTGGGGAAAAGAAAATTATGAAAAAATGATGGAAATAAAAATAATGGAAGAGCACTATTACACAGACAGATCTCCAAATAAAATCAATGCAATCAGCCAAGCTGAACTGATCATTTATTCCTTCTTTGAGTAAGATCTTCCTTATTGCAGAGGAATCACTAGCTATTTGTTGGTAGAAAGGGCCATTATTTTTCCTTCTATTCTCCCTTCTGCTGAACTTTTACCTTCAGTTTTAGAAAACATTAACAATTAAATGAAGGCTAGTCTCTTTCACATGATTGAATAAAAAATAATTTTCCATCTATAACTTCCTGGACCTAGCAAAAAAATCATAAATGGTTTAGGTGTTAAATCAGCTTTTATAGTAAGAACTGTTGATAGAATATAATGGCAGTTTAGTTTTCACTAGTTATGCAGCTATATAAATGGTACTTGATGTCAGAGGCTCAATTTTCAATGTGAGATTAGTTTAATGGATGCCCAGTATGTTTATTAACTCAAACCAAAACCAGAATTTGTCACAATTTTTTCTATAATTTTTATAATTTTGGTTTATTACACATGCTAAGTGGCATTTACTTCATATTTTCCTAACAGTTTAAAACAATAAGATCAAAGCATAACAAGTGTTCTTTGTTCATAAAGGATATGAGCAGGGATACTTCAAGGTTTTTTTTTCATTCTTATTCACTAATGTCCATGGATGCTTTTCTGTCTTTATTTCTAGATGATTAGGTAAGATAAAGATTTCTTCTGACCAGTTGTGCCTGATTCTAGGGCTCATCTCTGTTTCTTAGCTAAGGGAGCCAGTTTTGTCCAAAGACACATCCAAGGTCATGTGACTAGCATGCCAAGGAGCACCGAATGCTATTACCTTCCCATCAAAGTGGTATTTATTTATCTATTCACATTTGCATGCTTTCAAACTGCTAGGTGGGCAGGATCTGGAACAAGTAATGGGAGCTCACCCATTGTCTGGTGCTTTCAGTTGACAAGCCCAGCATCTTAACCGCTGATCCACACACCCCTCTCAGATTATTACATATATTTATATTATTTATGCTTACTGTTATCATTATGGGGTGATTGTATGACCTAGTCATCATAGTTTGTTGCTATTCATCTAAATCAGGGCAACCTATCAACTGTTCTTCCAACTACTAGAGTACTTACAGTGATCCAACCTGTGAAATTCTTAGGCAGAATTGTTATTAATATGTGTCAAAATTGCCTGAAAGGGTTTTTTATTCACATATGAATATTAAATATCTAAACATACTGTTGCAGAAATCTGGAAAGTGAGTCAGAAAGGAAACATTAAATCAATACAGAAAGTATTGTGCAATTTTCCCAAAAGCCACAAAAAAAAAAAACCAATATGGAAGGTAAATAAAAAATGCAGAAGAGGGAGAGAGAGAGAGAGAAAAAAAGAAAAAGCCTACTCCCTAAAAAAAAAGAAGGAAAACATTAATATTAAGACTTTTCCTTTAAAATAAAATACAAAAGTAAAAATAAGGCTCCAAAAGCAGAAAGAAAGACAAAAGCAGGTTCCAAAAGTCCAGAGATCCAAATAACTATTACAAATAATAAGCTGATAAGGAAGGGGTGTGAGGAATAGCCCAACTTAAAAAAGAGAAAAAGAACACACTGCTCCTATTTAGTTATCCAAGGCTTTTGTTAATTTTTATAGCTCTCTTCTCTAGAATCTTATCATCTTTTTTCTGTATACTTCAACACCAGACTCCAACTACTGATAGAAACCCAGAAGAGCACCTGCAATAACACTCTCCCATGCTCTTCCCTCTAACTTATCAGACAGGCTCAAAAGAAGTCTGAATTCTTTCTCAGCTTTGGTCAAGAGAAACAATATTTCTAAGCCTCTAGTTGGCAGTGTTACAAAGTTTCCTCTGTTTTCACTTCCTCCTCCTTTTCCAAACAAATTATTATAAAAAAAAAATAATTAAAAAGGAAAAAGGGTTTAGGAAAAAAAAAAGGCTAAGAGGGGATCTCTAGCTTAAAATATTGTAAGGACAAAATGAGAAGAGACAAAAAAGAAAAATAAGATAGAAAAAAGAAGACCAGTCTAGTTCAAAGTAAAAAATCGCATACAAAGAGTCCAGCAAAAAGAAGAAAAAAATAATTTGACTTCCCATTTAAAATCGCCGCTTAATTACTTCTGTCTGAGATTTTACAGATACTTTCTTTTTCTTAGGGTGTCCTTTTAAATCTTAAAGTAAAGAGAAAATTCTCACCAAACCTGCACACTTTCTCTTTCTATCCTCTTCCGTTTCGGAGCTGTCTCAACTTCAGCAGCTTTAATGGCTGCCTCTTTGCCGCTGGCAAAAAGAGCTTCTCCTGGATCTACCAGGGACTTTGCAGTATCCATGGGATCGACAGGATGCGCTCTTTACATTCACCATCTCTTTGGGACAGTTTAGATCTGTTTGGACCGTCCAGGAGCAAAGATGTAGGCAGCGATCTCAGGCCTCCAAGATCGCATGCCGTATCATCGTGACGCCAGCTCCACTTGTGATTGTAGGACTGTAACTTTGTTGCTTGTATTATATTGACTGTTTCCTAGTATGATTTGATTGTTGATTGTACCCTATGACTATCATTAAGTGTTGTACGTTATGATTCTTGATTCTTAACAAATGTACCTTTTCTTTATGTATACTGAGAATATTTACACCAAGACAAATTCCTTGTGTGTACAATCACACTTGGCCAATAAAGTATTCTATTCTATTCTATTCTATTCTATTCTATTCTATTCTATTCTAAGAATGAATACAAATTCTCTGGAGAAATTTAAGATATGTATTCCCCAAAGCATCTAAGTGCATGAAAAGCAATTACTACTAATATGACAAAGAGATGTTTCCCCTAATTGGGTATAGTACTAAGTCAGAAAAACAAGGAACATGGGTTCAAGAAATCTCCAAGTGTGTTTCTTGAAGTGTTTAAAGTACCAGGGCTAATTGGATTTGGACCAGATTGAAAAGGGAAACAATAAATATTCACTACTATGGATCAAGAAAGGTTCCTTTAAAAAAAAAGAAAGAAATAGAAGTCTCTTTTCTGTAGGGTAAGTGCTATTTGTAGATAAGCCAAATGCTCAGGCCAAGTCAGGTGCTAGCATTATGCTAACTGTCTGAAACATGGTTTCCCGTGTGAAGACGATACTAAGGCAGAACTCTCAGAAAGGCTTGCTCAAAGATAGGTGTTTGAGAAAATGTTCAGGAAAAAAAATACATTTGTCAATAAAGTCTTTGTAAAAAGAAAAAGAGACACCCTTTATTGTGCCAGTACAACCAAGCCAAATATTGCATTTGCATTTTACAGAAAATTTGAGTCTGAGACACCTGCCTTAACAACTGCAATACCAATCCTCCTTTAATGTTGCAAGCGTACTCTAATTTCCATCATTCTTTGGGATAAATATCTTAATGCAACATTGCAAGTGACAATTTATTCTCATGCACTTGTTATTACTTCCCTTGTTTTCCCTGACCTTTAATTTACATATTTGTTTCAGTTAAATTTGAGTAATGTTTTGATTGGAGGTATTATATTGGGTCAACTTCATTTTCTGAATCCATTAAAATCCTTTTCAGTCATCAAATCATTCTGGATGCATCCAGTTTCATTCAGCAATTCAATCTGAATCACCAGTAAAATTCAGAAAATCAATATGATGATTCAGAATTTCCTGATATCCTGCCTACTTCAACTTTTGTGCTCTCTAAATATCTCAGTATCAGAGTCATTTGTCTATGAAATTTGTTGGTGAACATTGAAATATCACTTTATGATCAGATTTTATATTTAATTGAACATGATTGTAGCTCTCAGAAGGGCACAATTTTACTTGATGATCAGGGAAAACAAACACGTGGCACTAGGTTGGAGAAAACTGAAAGATAATGCTTAAGACAGCTCTATATTATACCATAACAAAGTAATTATTATATTTTATACTGGTTCTGTTCTGTTCTGGTTAATAACCACAAAAAAGTATTTCACCATATGTAGCACTGTTAAGGCCGTTACATAGACTGGCTGTTGATATTACAAAAAATCAACAACCTGATCCTTTTTCTGATTTTCCAACAATTTCTAAGTAAAGTAACTGAATGTGATAGTTAAATAAACTGGGAAAAACTGTTTTCATCTAATATGAAAGAGCAGAACTAATATTTTAAAATGGTACCAACTGGCAATAAGCTTGGTACATGCTTTAAAACATCAAATGAAATGAACATTGCACTTAACAAAGGAAGAATACCAGATAAAGCTGTCAAAAGGGTCATATTTATGATATATTAAAGATCACTAGTTTAATAATTTGGAGGCAACTACTTCTACAAACATCTGATCAATGAGTTAAAAGCTAAATGAAATATACTATGTACTATATAGCCTATTTGGTTTGTAACAACTCCTAAATGACTAACCATATTGAAATGAACAAAACTCTATGGTGTCAATTCAATTCATGTTAATGCTGCACATGTTACAGCTTATTTACTGTAGAACAAACAGCCAGTCAAATATAACAAGAAGTAAACTATGATTTGTATTATAGATGCTACATTTAATAGAATGCAATCATTCTTTTTCCCTTTACCACCCATAATTACAATAGTGTTGTTAATGTAATACCTATTCTTGTTGTACATTTGTGACTGATTTATCTAGAATTTTGAATCCAGCTTTCATGACCCATTTCTAGGGAGACCCAGGATATCTTTATAACTACTACTTTACAATTTAGGTCATGTTTCATGCCTTTAGAGTATGATGGTCAACACCTGATGGGCACCTGAGCAAGATGCCTGCTTCTTCTCCCCCCAGTCTTTTAACAGATTAAAAACAATCTTATAAGAGCAAATAGTTGGTTCTCTCTGGAAAATCAAAGGGCACTATGCATTAATATGCCAATAAGTAGCCCTAAAATCCCAGCTTTTTCAAAGTTCTTGTAACCATCAATGCAACATACCCGAAGAATGCTAATGTACCTAACTGAGATAATAATAGGTTAAGAAGATGGAAACAGAGTATTTGAAAGAGAAGTATAAAAATGGAAATAATCTAGCATATGTTCCTCTTAATTTTCCATCATATTAAGGACATAAATATCAGTGTGTGAGGTGCAATTACTTTCAGTCAAATTTCTCTATTAGTTAATTGGGTGTGAATGTACACCTTACTCAGTATTTATGCTACCTTTATAAGATGCTTCATGATTCTTCACCTTTTCTTTTAGAAACCTTATAGTAATGTGAAATTCAATCAGTTAAGGTTTCAAATGCAACCTTCCATCACATGTGAGGTGGTAATACTCAGCCTTTTGCAACCATCACTCACTGCTCACAGTCACCAAATTCATCACTTGGACAGTTAAGAACTGTGGTGAACAACTTGAGGTTTAGGAAAAGTGTGCCAAAGAGTCACAGACCTAAAATTGATATGAACTGATACTAATAAAACAGTGAGCAGCATTCTTCCATATTATCTTCCATAGAACCAAAAGCTTGCCTTCCCCTGCTTCTGTGAAATCTGACAGATGATCCATGATATATGTGATGCCTGCTTACCCTGGTGATATTTCAATGTCACATTTTTTACTTAAAGCAATGCATAGAAACATATTTTATGTGTAAACTGGCCAATTAAGAAGGCAAATGTTATAAAAATAAAGGATTTATTCACACAAAATTTACCATCTATCAATGTTGTATAAACTGTTTTACATAAAAAGCCATCTGGAAACAGGTTGTTTATCATATTTATACAGTTACAACTTGCAGGTTTAAAGCCTATGTGTAGCTCATTAAGTGTCAAGATGGTGTTGCAAGGAGAGGTGGCAGAGTTGATGCATGAAAATTAACAGAGGCATTTAGAAAGTGCTGCCATTTCAAATTAGCATTTATGACAACTGAGGCTGAAAGTATTCTGAGAATAGAAAACAAACCTTAGGCCGTAGGGCTGTTTTTCGTTATAACCTCCAGGAAGGTTAAATGATGTAGAATGATCTATGTAAATATGATAATATAAAGAAAAGTCTAAGACAATTAGCTAAGTAATGAAGCTTTGGCAAGTTGCTCTGACTTTCTGGCACCTTTCTCTTAAGAAGAAATCATGGCATGTCATGGATTATGAGAGGGAAATTCAAACTGATAAACTTTCCACATTGAACACAACAATAGTAATGAATTGCAACAGAAAACTAGATTTTTCAAAACATATTTTTAGACATAAGACTGGTTTGAGATGAATGTCTCAATTCAATATTCATTTATTTCTTCTTCTGAAATATTTTTACTCTACTTTTGCATTAGCATGCTCATTGTGATTTCCAAAATATCAAGACAATAAAATGTACAATGCAGTGGTGGGATTCAATTTTTTTTTACTACCGGTTCTGTGGGCGTGGCTTCATGGGCATGGCAGGGGAAGGATCCTGTAAAATCTCCAGTCAGAGGTGGTATTTGCCAGTTCTCCGTCTTACTCAAAATTTCCGCTACCAGTTCTCCAGAACTGGTCAGAACCTGCTGAATGCCACCTCTAGTACAATGCCAAATGCCAATGTGAAGAAGATAAAATTACATTAAAGTAACAAACAAAAGAAATAGGCCAAACATTATTTCTTTAGCCCAAACATCTTTACACAATGATGGAAGGCAATAAAGGCTAACTTTTATATAAAGATAATAATAGCTACTTAATGGAATTATTATCAAGGAGACTGGATGAACTTTGAGTCTTAATATCTTCAGGAAAAGAGCTGGCTCGGTTGAATTTTGAACCTGCATCCATTGAAGATAGAATTACTAGCCTAGATGCTTGCATTACTTTCAGTGATAGAGGACATAGTACAATTCAGAGTGGATAAAGGGTTTTGTGAGATTCCTGACCCCAATATATAATAGCAGAGTAAGAAAAACAGCCTTTTTTGTAAGCATTGATTCAGAAGGGTTGTGAATGTAGGGTACTCTTCAGCCATGGTGGCGCATAGGTTACAGTGCAGTATTGTAGGCTAAGTCTGCCAACTGCCAGCAGTTCACTCCTGACCAGCTCAAGGTTGACTCAGCCTTCCATCCTTCTGAGGTCAATAAAATGAGGAGCCAAATTGTTGGGGGCAATATGCTGGCTCTGTAAACCACTTAGAGAGGGCTGAACCGGTAAATAAGTCTAACTGCTATTGCTACTCAGGCTATAGACTCAGACTCATAATGCAGATTCTCACAAATGTGACAAGGCTCTTGATCATACACAGATTCAGATTATTCCAGTCCTTCCATCTTGTGGAGAAAGAAAGGTTTGGGTTTGTTTTTTTTTAACAAAAAGGCAGACTTCAGCAAAAGTCCGTGGGCTTTTAGGTCCTAAAAGGTCATACTAAGCACTTTTAGTTAGGCCTTCAAATGATTCAGATATAAGAGATATAGATTCAGATGAGTCAGATATATTCAGATACGCTTCATGAGGAAGATGGGAGGGTTCTTAATTATAATAAATAAAAAACAAACAAAGAGCTAGCACCTCATAATTGGGATTTGCTGCTAAAGACCCATTGCCCTTGTCCACATTCATTTAGTAACTGCAATAAATGCATGATCTATTTCTAATATAAAAATGAAAAGGTAATTTGATAAGAAATAAATATTTATCATCACAATTTACAAGGAAGGCAGATTATATCCATATCCAAGGGTGGGATTCTAGCAGTTCACACCTATTTGCTAGAACCGGTTGTTAACATTCTAAGCAGTTCGGAGAAGCGGTTGTTAGGAGAAATTACTGGCCAAATCCTGTAAGGAAGGCAGGAAGGAAACATTCTGGTGTTGCTTACAGAAACTGCCTCTCCGTTAACCCTTACTACATTCTTGGCAGGACTAGACTTCCTATCTCAGGAACTTCTCTGCAGTTTTTTTTCCCCTCCTTTACTGGTACTTTGCTTGTGTGGAGTGACCATTCAAAGTTACAATGGCACTGAAAAAAGTGACATGACCATTTTTCACACTTACGACTGTTGCAGCATCCCCACAGTCATGAGAGGCCAGGTGAGGAGATGCATGTCTCAATGTGAGTGCTATTGAGTTGACCACACCCAGCCATTAACATGACCACCAAGTCACGCCCACCAACTAAGCCACACCCACAGAACCGATTGTTAAAATTTTTGAATCCCACCCTGTCCACATCCATGAATTCAAGTAAGGGATCTTGGTTGAAAACTTGGTTGTTTTCTTGCAGACAGGGCATTACCTAAATTCTGCTTTTCACAGCACCTAGTTTGAGTAATGGAATGTCTGGAAGTTCAGTGAGCACCAAAGGCACCATTTCAACCCTGAGCTATTTAGCAATATGTTCCTTTATTCCTTTACTAATTCAAGGTTTGTTTGTTTTTTTAATTCAATGCCTAGAGATTGAGTATGTTTGATCTAAACTTATTTGATTTGGGGAATATCACATTTCCAAGCAATCAAGTGTCGGCAGTTTACTATACTGAAGTGTTTCTTAAACTTTTTGCTTTCAGGATCTCTTCCCACTTTAAAAAAAATTATGTAGGACTTTTGTTATAGTTATAATATTTATTGTATTAAAAATTAAAACATGCATTCATGGAACATTTATTGAATTATTGAAAATATCAATATTAAACTATTAGATTTTAACATCCTTTTAAAGAAAAAGCTTGTTTTTTTAACGAACAAAAATAATAATGCAAAATTTTTTAATTTTTGTTTGAAAATATCTTCTGTATTTGGTAAATAATTTTGAATGTCATGGACCCCAGAGAAGGGCCCTGGGAAAAACACTGTTATATTGAAACCATTATAGTACAATCCCATAGATGTATCCATTGAAACTAGAAAAACAGAATTAATTGTTCCAAGTTTGCATTATTTTATAATTATCCCAATTCTTTCAGAAGATCTTTAAAAATTACAAGATAGTTTTGTCATTATGTAGATTATTATTATTTATAGATTATTTAATAGATTTTTATTTTTTCTTTCTCATTCTTTTCTTCTTATTTCTTTTAAATAAAAGTTCTGAACCAGAGTTTTTCATAGTATGATATCTATGTGACTCCAGAATTGCCACATTAATCTGTTATATTTAATTGTGTTATTTGCATATAAAAGTGCTGTTTACAACATCACCCTCATTCTTGTTGTCTCGCATGCATATTCCCGTTATTGGGCAGATTATAAATATAATAAATGAATACATAGGCATAGTAATTTTTGCAAACTTGGGTGGAGAAACAGAACTTTTGTATGATTGATGTACTTAGTATATATAAAAAGAGAACAGTTTATCCTTTTCTAGTAGAAAAAAAATCATAGTATCTGACAGTTGCTCATAAATTTGGATAGTTTAAAGTCAGAAAGAGTAATTGGTGTGACTTGTTCTATCTTTTCTGCCTTGTACAAATGATCAAGAAAAATCATATGATCAAAGCAGTCTTGCCATCTCAATAGTGCCACTGACAAGTGTGCAAATTCAGTAACAAGCCAAGGCCAAATAACTCAGCAAGTCAAATTATTAACTATGTCCAAATCAAACTGTGACCCTCCATTCTAATTAATAATACAAACATGTTCAGTTCATTCACACTTTAGGTCAGTAAAACCTGTGAAGAATCCAGAAAAAGGAAATAGATACTGAAAAGGAATCTAAGAAGAATATTTTCAGGAATCAAATTAAATTGACATTGAGAACATTCTGTGATTACTCACACAGTTTATTAGCCTCAAAAGTCAATAACAAGTTTTAGCTGTATTTGCAATATGCATAAGCATCAGCTTTTCAATTCCCAAAGGATAAGTTACCTGGAATGAAATATGCAAATAGCTAGAACTGGAGATAATTTATTCTATGTTTACTGTCCCCAGTGTCATATCTTCTAGATCAGGGGTGTCAAATTCAATTTCACTGAGGGCTGCATCAGGTTGTGTTTGACCTCTGGGGGCCAGAGTGGGTGTGGCCAGCTCGATGTCACTATGTTGGGGTGCCTGTGGTGGCCCAAGTGCTCTGCCAGTGAAAATGGGTTTCCAAGCTCCATTTTTTACTGTAATGGCCTCCTGCAACCCTCTGCCAGCAAAAACAAAGCTCAGAAGGGCTGCATGAGCTCTGTTTTCATTGGCAAATGGTTGCAGGAGGCTGTTGCAGCCAAAAACAGAGCTTGGGAGCCTGTTTTTGTTGGCACAGGCACCATGGGCTGGTCCTTTGCAGTTTCCAGAGTGGCCCTACAGGCCGGATCCAGCAACTGGGCCCTGAGATTGACACCCTAGGAACCTCAGAATATCCATTTATGTTGCAAGGGAATTCTCAAAGTTGTAAACTTAAATTGTCTGAGGGGGATATTTATATATATATATATATATATATATATATATATATATATATATATATATATATATATATATATATATATATATATATATAAAATATATATATATATATTTATATATATATATATATATTTATATATATAAATATATATATATATATATATATATATATATATATATATATATATATATATATATATATAATATATATATATATATTTATATATATATAAAAAGTTGTAGATTAGAATCCAGGGCCATTTGTAGATGGCCAAAAAGTGAAGATGATGACCATGACTACAATCACGACCCTGAGCCTCTTTTAATCATACACTTTCTTCAATTTTCTTGAGTTTTTAACCCCATCCCCCTTCTCCCCACCATGGATACCTTTAACAACATGCATGTAAACTACATTAACAGATACAGTCTGGCAATTTGTGAATGAAGAAGTTATTATTAAAAACTATAGCCAGGAAAGAAGTAGTTGTTGCTAGTATTTTAATATATCATGCAAATATTCCAGGTCTTTGACATAATTACTGCTAACAATTCTGCTACATTTCATTTTATTCAGTCATGAAATTAATAAGTTAGCTTGAATGTATTTACTGAAAAAACTGTAGCACAAGAGGAGGAGGAATGCAGAAAGACTCCTTGGGTTAGGAATACAGAAATCCTATCCATAACAGTGTTGCATCAGAATATATTTTTATGTTCTGTTCTTTGTCCTTAAAATATTATTGATTAATTAATTATTCTCCAATATATGCTGCTCTGTATAGATAACAGCCCCTGCCTAATATGCTTTCTGTATGTAACATAATATCTCAAATGTATCCTTTCTTTAAACACATACATTTGTTTTCCACCTCATTTTGGACCCATGGAATACTTCTAGGTAGACATGGGTGCCATGAATTATATATTCATTTGTACCATGACAACTTTTGCATTGGCAGATAAAATAATTTCTCTTGAAAATAAATTAAGGGTCAATTTTCCCTACATTCTCAGTGATGATCCTGTTGTCCACTAAACTTCTCGGGCTAGTGATATTATGGCATAAGCAATTCTAATAGGGCTACAAACTGTTGAATGCATCATAAATAGTTTCTGACAGCCCTGGTACATAGTTCATATAAGTGTTAACAACATTTTTCACCAATCAATTGGTTATTGTTTGCATTAGATTTTCTAAATTTAGATGTAGGTATTATCTTATATATTGAAATTGGTGGTCAGAATCAACAAATAGATGCTGTAATAAGATACTTAACCAGATATCATTGATCAACTATCACAGTCCAGCAACACTGCAACGTGTTTCCAAGGTTTTCTTCACAACCACATATTCTTTTTTAATCTTGATAACTAAGAAACTGTCATACATGATGCTGTGTGTTGAATGGGCTGTTTAAGTAGAACTGATTAGTTTGCAAAATAAAGGCATTTGTTCTAGTATTTGGCTGAAGGAAACGGCTAATATAATTTGGTCAGATTTGTGAAAGAACATGGTAATTCATCACAAAAAAGACTTTCCGTCATCACAACAAATGGTTTTTCTGTAATTTTTTAAAAGATTTGTCTGAGAAAGAGTTTTATTTTCTTAGTCTGGTATCTTCCTAATTCTAAACCAAAAACAGAAGTTTAAGAAGTGAAATATAAAAACATAGATTGTAACAGAGGAAGGATTTTTTTTTAGTGATGATGACTATAAAAGTATTGCGAGGATCATTTAAACATGCCTAAATTCACAGAGGGAAAGAGAAGTAGGCAAGAAAAATTCTTCTTGAGTAGATTGAGGTGCTGTGATTCTAAAAAATTATAGGGTAGGTTAGATACCCCATCCCCAAAAGACACAGATATAATATAAAATGTGCTTAGGAAAATGCAACAGTATGCATATAGATTTAAAAAGAGTTCCTATAATTTAATTAAAAATAAATGCATTCAATCCATTATACTTCTAGATGCTCACATATCAATAAAGCACGAAGGAAAACTTCATGAACAACATCTTTCAATTTGTCTTTTTCACTGTCGTTAAGAACATTTTTCCTAGCATGGGAAATTTCTCCTTAGTATGGAGGAATTCAGATACCTTATCTATTTTATTTCTGCATCCACAGATTTGGTGGGAGGTTTTGAAAATATTTGTGTCCAAGTTAAACTACTGTATCATTAATAGAACATATCACTATTTTTTAAAGTTTCTGTAACTGTGAAGTTAGCACAATGCAGGAAGGATAAGTGTTAAATGTCTATGGAGATTGCATGGACAGGTCATGGTTGTCCCAAAGGTGCTTTTTCAATTGGCAACTGGACTTTCTTTGCCTTTCCTTGAAGTCATTTCACTTCTTATCCAAGAAGCTTCTTCAGTTCTGACTGTCAGAGCTGAAGAAGCTTCTTGGATGAGAATTGAAATGCCTTGAAAGAAAAACAAAGGAAGTCCAGCTGCCTCTTGAAAAAGCACCTTTGGAATGGATATATAAAACTAATATTTACTCTGATTGGCACATCCCTCCAAGACAACCAATAAGACCATGAATTGTATTCTTTGTATTATGGGTGACTGCAGAGTCAGCTCTCATACACTTGATGGCAAAGTTGGATTTCCTTGTCCTTGCTGTAGCCTTTCCTTCAGTCCCAGGCCTATATTGCTCAAATATCTAATTTTGGTTGGAATTCTCTTATACCTCATATTTCTTGGCATCTAGGAAGACTCTCATTTGTTTACGTTCATTTCTTTAATGTGCTTATAAACCCTCCTTTTCAAGGAATAAGCGAGATCAAAAAGAGAAGTAGCACTTTTCAGATGTTCCCCCCTTTTCTTCCTCTTCTTCAGATGGGAACTCAATGTTGTTTTCAAGGCAATTCCATCTGGCATATACAGGTGCAAGATCAAATAAACCAATTTGCCTTTTTTAGGCTCTTTTCTTAACAAAAGCTGGGAAGCTACACTCAGACATGTGGTGTGCAT
Source organism: Pseudonaja textilis (assembly GCF_049901715.1). NCBI lineage: Eukaryota > Metazoa > Chordata > Lepidosauria > Squamata > Elapidae > Pseudonaja > Pseudonaja textilis. The sequence goes on along the minus strand of NC_141992.1, from coordinate 31,764,837 downwards.
GGTAATATTACAACTCTTGTTTCCAGAATAAAATAGTATCCTTTACTGATCATCACCTGTTCCAAACACAATGATCTTTGGTAAGATCAAAATTTCTGATTAAAACCAATTTTAGTGTACATGACAAACTTGGACTTCAGAAATCGGGTTCAGATCCCTACTGAATAATGGATGTATTTCAGCCAGTGAAGGAGTTTATCATATTTATATTATCTGTGTTTTGTTGCCATCAAGTTGGTATTGACCCTTAGTATCTACTGAGACTGGTTCTTGTAACTGACTTGGCAAGATTTTTGGAAGTGACTTCTTAGCGCTAAGACTCCAAGGCCTTCCAGCTGACTTCATTCATACAGCAGGACTAGAACTCACAATCTCCTGGTTTCTAGCTTGATGCTTAACCAATAAACCATCTCGATCTCTATTTGGCTGCATTACTGCTGACTGGACATGACATAGAATTTGGGTGATTTGACAGCTGGCAAGAGATTTAGCATGCAATTTTATACTAACTTGAGAAATATACATAGATCATATCAGACTGTCAAGATCCAGGACGCTAGCAGCCTAACTGACTTAACAAAATCTCTTAATTAATAGAGACCTCATTTGAGTAAAACTGCCTGAAATATTTTATATAGCAAGGATTTCTTTTTTTCAAAAAAATTCAAAATTAAATATTAAAAAATGACAATACCTATTGCTCATGCATTGATAAAAACAGGTAAATAATATATATTGAATTATATTTTACCTTTTAAGAGGACTTCAAAATCTGAAGACTGCTTCGTATTGTAGTAATTAATCAAGCTTTATTTTGCTTTCCACTGAGGTTTCACTTTCTATATTAAATTTCATTCTATTTCTGTCATGCTGATAGTTATAAATTCATTCCATGTATTTAGATCAGGAAACGGCAATCTTTTTAGAAGCCAGTTACAAAAGAAACAAAATTAAAAAGGTAAAATCATTTCTTACTCTTGAGATCTTGTAAGATCTGACATGAGAATATTAAACTGTTACAATTTGATGACCTTATGAGATTTGGGTCATTCTTTTTTAAATGAATTTAATTTTGGGATTCCACAGCTATCAACTAGGGATATGTAGGTGCTTTGGCTTGCACATTTGCTACATTTCCAACCCATAATGCTCAATAGGATATTTAAGTGTCCTTTAAAAAGCTTCTTGTGAAAACTGAAGGTTGCTCAGACCCATACAGAGAACCTTATAGTAATGGGGCTGGAAAAACTGTATGTGCCATCTTGGGTGAACACAAATTGCCTCTACTATTGAATGCAATATAGGATCATTTTATAAACCTCCCTGATTCTTTAGAATGAAAGAATGAATGTTTCAGGTGATCTGGAGTGCTTGGAGTAACAGAAAAGCATCAAGAAGTGTAACACAGATGGAGATTAAGCCATCTTCACCTCTTAATGTCAAAACCGTCATCTCTCTGTCTCATTCTCTCTTCCAGAGTGCCTTAATCAGATTTATGTAGCAAAACATATTCATGGACTGTACAATTTTGTTCAGTCAGTCTTGTCATTCCTGAGCAGTTGCCTGGAGATGGAGCAAAGAAGGGGAGAGATATCTTGACAGCTTCCCTGCGTACATTCATGGTAAGATTTCAATCATCATCATCATTATTACTGAAAGGAATATCTCACTGAGGGTGCAAAGCAGGACAATGTGATGTCACATTTAGTTCACAATCACCATCAAGACCATATATATAGAAAGCAGAATATTTAAATCTGAGATCAGTAAAATGCTAAGAGCTAAAGACAAGAATCAACATCAGCATTTAAAATCCACAACAACCATAATAATTCTGACTTTTAAGAAGTAATTAGGCAGCAATTTCTGTGCTGTTTGAGTTGATGCTTGAAAAAAAAAGCTTGATTAACTTCTAGAATGAAGTAAGCTTGTTCATTCTTTCTCTATCCCAGACAGCATCACCAAACTCCTTTACATGTGGGCCTGTGCATATGAGAAAGAAACTATAAAGAGGAGTAAGATATTTACCACAGAACCAGCTGTATATCACCTCAGTAATAGGTAGTGAAAGCGTAGCCTGTAGTACTGAGGTGTAATTTGCTACACTTCCATCCAATTGAGAATGGTGTTTGAGATGTAGCTGAATAATATCTGAGAACTATAGGCTCCTCTCTCTGTTCCACATACATTCTTTTTTCTTTCCTGTCTTTCTAGGAAGTGGTCTCTGCTATGTTCTGAAGTTCCCCCTCTGGTCCAGTTCCAGCAGGAGGCGCTCAGCTGTAACCTGATTAGTTGATAGTTTAAGAGCCGACTATATAAGGAGCTGTCAAACAGGCCAACAGCTGTTGCCTTAAGGCTGAGTGGCTTGTTCGCTGTTAGCGCGTGAAAACCAATAAAGCCTGAGCAACCAATTTAGTTGCCTCACCTCATTCTGTAGTGTGTTCGTTCCCAGTACGAAGCAGTTTCAAAGATGTGTAAACTGCCTGGATGAATGGATGAACACACAAAATGTATACATGCTGTGCAGAGGTGGTATTCAGCAGGTTCTGACCAGTTCTGGAGAACCAGTAGTGGAAATTTTGAGTAGTTCAGAGAACCAGCAAATGCCACCTCTGACTGGAGATTTTACAGTATCCTTCCCCTGCCATGCCCACCAAGCCACACCCACAGAACTGGTAGTAAAAGTTTTTGAATCCCACCACTGACCTATTAACCAAACCAGGACTGAGCAGCCATTTCATAGAGCATATTTTGGGGGTATCCAATACAGTATCTTCTAAGAGATGCTTTGATTTAAAGTCCAAGTGAAGTCTCCTCTTAGAGCTGCTTCATGGACCATGGTGTCCCTTCATTCTCAGAGCAGTGACCATGTTGCCTTGCTTTGCTTGGCATCCTAACCCCTTCTTGCTGTTCTTCTTGCAAAACCTGAAAGCTAGATGCTAACAGGAGATCTGAAGATAACCTGGAGGAGGCTGAAGAACTTACCTAGCAACTATGCAGAAGCCTCTTCCTGCTTTTGCAAGGGATAGGTATGAGGAGACAGTGGAAAGGTTGGAGCCAATTAATATACCCCACTGAGGCAAATCAATTTGCCTCTATGCATCTTTTCCTCTACACCTGAAATAGTTTGTCAAAGTAGACCTCAGCTTCCTCCCACAGGCCTTATGTCCAGGGGTCCCTGTGTGTGAGGGTGTATTGTACAGAGCAGGCAAGACAGAGATTTTTTGAGTTCTTTTAATTTAACTTTGAGGAAAATCTTTATCTAATGGTTAAGCTATTTTGTGGCTTATATATTCATTTCTCAGTACTTTCACATCAAAATGGAAGAAGACGACACCAACTCATTTTTTAGCAATTGTATTCAAGTACTTGTTCCAGAGCCCCACACATCAAATACTCAGGCTGCTTACCCTTGACTTAGAAGTACAGGTAGTCTTTGACTTATGACCACAATTTAGCCCCAAATTTCTATTACCAAGCAAGACAGTTTAAGTTCATGTCACCCATTTTACAACATTTCTTGACACTCTTGTTAAGTGAATTACTGCAGTTGTTAAATGGTTAATATGGTTGTTAAGTCATAAATATGAAACAATTGCCAAGCATTTGAATTTTGATCATGTGACCATGGGGATGCTGCAATGGTTGTAAGTGTGAAAAATAGTCATAAGTCACTTCAGTGCCACTGTAACTTCAAAAGGTTAGTAAATGAACTGTTGTAAATAGAGGATTACTTGTATTAACTGCAGGAAGATAAAGCCTGGGTCCATTTGACCTTTGTACCTCCTATTTCTCACTTTACATGTAAATCTCTCAAAGCATAAGCATTAGGCACAAAGATGGCCTAATTATGTCCAAGGAATTTTTTGAGCCTGTGTATTCCATTCAGATAATCTATAGTGGCAATAAACATTTGTTGTTCTGGGAAAAAAACAATAACCAACCTCCAAGCCTGCTTCTGCTTCATTTTATTGGATACGCCATATTCAGAAATGTCAACTTCCAGTTCTTCCTTCCTAAGTTATTCAATGTATTTAATTTTCAGGGACAATAATCTCTATGTTGGGAACGACTGATAATTTTAAGTGCCTTTCTGTTGATTAATTAAATCCTATGGCAAAGACTGTAACTTTTTTTTAACTTCCTATTCTTGAGATATGATTCCTGTTTGTTTGTAAACATGTAGCATTTGCAAGACTTGGGGTCTTATTTCTCTGTAGCGTCAAAAGGCATGTGATAATAATTTCTAATTTTTAACTTCCAGGAAATAAATATATTGAAAATGATCAGTTGGAAGGCCATTTCTGACATGGTTGGTTTTGCTTATTACATAGTTTATTGTTGAATGTATCTCCTCCAGTGAAGGTAGCATAAAAATGACAAAAGGACTGCTTAGCAAGTAGAGATGAAAGGTTTGTTGTCCAACAGAGCTGCTTCACAATAATGACAAGTGCAAAATGTGAAGCAAAATATATAATGCATGCATCCATAGATATAAGAAAGGCTCGGCAACACTCTAAATTTGATTACCTGCACTGACCTGTGTTTAGATATATTGACAAAGATGAGCTGGGACAGTCAGTAGTCAGTTCCTGTTTGATTATAATAGTTTGAATGAGATGGACCAAATGAGCTGGAATTATTCATTAAACCAGCAAAATCTGCTTGTCACTTGCTTTTATGCTTGATTAATGCTGACAAGTGAAGACTTAAAGCTATCCGGTTCTCAGGCATTTTAGAACGTGCCATAAAGTATGAACAGATGTTGGAGTTAAGTCCCCCAAATTTGAAAAAAAAGTGTGACTGTACTGAAGAAAGTATATGGACAGCTTGATAAGGAAAGCGTCTATTGATTTGGCTTTGTTTTTAGGTCTGAAGAACTACAGGGTCAAAGAAGGTTTTGCTGGAAGTCAAACTGGATTTTCATAACACAGATGTGAATAACACAGTTTCCAACCTTTTTGTCTTTCTAGTTTTAAAATGGTCTTTTTTGCTTGGTCTTGTGAATTATATGGCAGAGAGAATGCTCCAGAAATATTGTAGTATTATTACAAAACAGCTATCACGAGTTGCATGTAAATTGGCAAAATGACTGTCATCAGAAGCAGGCCAATCTCTCTCATTTTCTGTGTCTCTCTGTCTCTTTCTGTCTCTGTCTATCTGTCTGTCCATCCGCCCCACACACAAATCAATGCATACACACACACGTGCACAGACAATTGGAAGGCAAGTTGGACAGATTGATTCAGGACATCCCTCCTACTAATACTAATACAGTGGAAACTAGGATCTGAAATGGGAAAATCCGGATTTTATTGTCCCCTTGCAGCCACAAAGCTTACTGGGGTATTCAAATCAGTCATTCCTTTACTTCAAGCTATGCTGCTTTGAGATTGAAATTAGAAGATACCCGTGCCCCCTTTCTATATGCTTAGGTAGAACAAGTGGGAGAAATTTGCAAAGACACCACAGTAAACAAACAAATAAATAAATAAATAAGTGTACTACAGTCATTCATCATTTTTCTTTTCTAATAAAGCCCATGGGACTTCCACTGAGCCTGATTGCATGATTGCAATGAAAAATGATGCTATAGACTTGCACTTTGCTTTGTATCATGCCTCTCTTCATTATAGTTCACCATGATTAAAAAAAAGTTAATTAAATGTTAGGTAGGGCAGTAAGCATAGCGGGTATCAAGAGAGACATCTCCAGGCACATTATAGAGTTAAGTTGTTTTTTGAGATATGTTATCCTACAGTTCAGGCCTGGCTTAATAGCATTAAGATTGATTTACTGTGTTGCATTAGGACCATTGTGCATTCTCTAGCAATCCTTACTTTGTTTGCTAACTTCATGAATGAGTCTGACGCAAGAAAGAAATACACAGAGAAGGATTACTGAGAATTTTGTATCTTCCTGGCAAGTGTCCAACCTCATTAAGGCATTCTGCCTGATTCACACTTTAGAAACCACAGGAATAAAATGAACCCAGTCCACAATTAAAAACAAGTGGCAGCCAAAACACGAAGCTCCAGCTTTTCAGTTGCCTTTGAGTCTTACAGAGCAAATATGTATAATGTCAACTAAATAGTTTTCAGTAATTGCTTCTAAGCCAAATAGATTGCATTGTTGTTGACTGGAGTAAAAGATTCTTAAAAAAAAAACCTCAGGTGTAAAGCATTTTTTCTCTGAACTCATTACATACCTGACAAGTGATAGTGATTTATATCTTGGAAGTTGTTCCTCCTACATGGAAACTTTCTTTTTCCAATAATAAGGAATTTCTAGTCATTATCTGTTCAAAGACAATGTTGTTCTCTCCTTGAAATGTTCAATGCACAAGTGAGATGCATCCTCTAATTCTCAGTTTGAAAAGCTATCTATTGTTCTCATCCTGGTTATTCATATTTCAAACTGTTACCATCAGGGAGACATTATAAGTGTCTTAAAAGAGGACTAATAGATTGAGAAACAGTTTCTTTTCCAAGGCAGTAACTGTCTTGAATCAAACAGTGCATTTGTGATTTAGTCCTATGTATATAGTGGCATTTTTAAACTACTTAACTTACTAAATGTTTTAGATAGATTTTAGACTAGGTTTTTAATTATTATTATTATTTTAATTATTTTAATTTTTAAATATTTTGTAGTGTGATTGTGATGTGGTGTTTGGGGCACTGTGCTGGGGTAGCTTTCAAATTTCATTGTATTAGTGGAATGCAATGACAATAAAGGTATTCTATTCTACTCTACTCTACTCTACTCTACTCTACTCTACTCTACTCTATTCTATTCTATTCTATTCTATTCTATTCTATTCTAATACGCCTGCTAGGGAAAAAGTAAAACGGGGTTCTTAAGTCGTTTTCATTTTTAGTTAAATGTTGGTTTTACCAAATAGAAATGCAGGTTCTATTTGACCTCATGTGCCTGGCGCAAGAAGCATACATAATTATTAATCTGACTTTTTATTAACATTTTTTCCAAATATACAATTTTACACATGTCCTTTTTTCTAGCATATGTGTTTTTGAGATGTAAACTAGTTCTTAATATGCTGGAAAATGTATGCCTGTGTGAATTATAATGTACATTCAGGGTTGTTAAAGGTGGGAAGAGGAGGAGGAGGAGGAGGAGACTGTTGGGTGCAGATTTACTATGTGAGAGAATGAATATGCCTCTCAGCATAGGGAGTTTCAAATATTGTAATGTGGAATGTGGTAGGCATAAAGTTTTTAGGTCATAAAAGGTGAGGGTCAAGTATAGAAGGCAACATATTAGGAAAGTATAATGGAGTATCAGTCTGCTTATTCTTTGAATTAAAAATGTAAGTAATATGAAAGTTAAAATGAAAGGAATAAAGTATCCACCTGAAATGGTACTCTGTGAACTTGTGAGAAATGCGTAGGTGTACAAATTCTTGTAGTCTATTCAAATGTTGACAGGAATCAAAACTCCTTTGGAGAGGGTGCTAATATTGAAATGTGTCTCTGATCACCAGCATCTTGTTAAAAACATAGTTCTTTTCAGCTGGCAGGAGTTGTCATGAAAAAAACCAGGAAAGAGCAACAAACTATTTCCCAAATGCTTAACTATCTATAAGACAGCAGTTCCAAATGCAAAACTAAACATATTCATTTGAATAGCAAAGGAGTGCGAGGGATCTAGTGGGTGGGCGGGTGGAGGAGGGTCTGTGAAACAAATGTCTGTCTGAATAAGGAAAAGCTTGTTGAGCATCAGAATCATACTTCAAAAGAACTCCTTTCTTGGGAAATTGGATGACAGCCTTTGTGCAAGGAAGAAAGCTTGTAAATCCCAGAAAAATATTGAATGTCCTTGAGACATGGAGGTGGGGGAGGGAGGAGAGAAAGACAGACCTGGGATGCAACAGAATGGATTCTACTTTAGTACGATCCTTCTTGATAACTTTGGGAAAAATGTATTAGCCCAAATAATCCATAAGAAATAAATCAAATGTACCTTTCTTATAGCTTGTATTGATAAAGTTGTAAAGGAGTCTAAATCTGTTCCATGTAAGTAATTGGATCCTTCGAATAATCATCCATATAAGCCATTAGATTTTTACCATTAGTGATATGATTCGTATATCTCAAGAAGATAATCCAAAAGGCATCCCTGTGTATTCATATTTTATGCAAATGTTAAAACCAGTCAGATGTTTGTTTTTCTTTTCCATATGGATCAAATTACAGTTTTTCTGAAATCTGAATCCAAGTATATGAGGAGTATATTTCACTTTTGTTTATATGCTTAACACCCCTAGAGAAATCTACTAATAGAATTTGATTGTGGACAATCCTGAGTGAAATAATTGTACTATGCATACAAGAATATAGGAATAAAAAAGCCTTCATATGGCCTTGTCCAAAGCTCATAAGACTTTAAATCTTTACTCTTTGAATGGATGCTTTGAGCTTTTACAGGTATTGTCATTGCTATCAAGAAATTAACTACGCCTTCACAAATTGGAGGTATTCAATATAAAGTTTGGCATTTTCAGAATTCTGCTTCACATTAGCATCATCATTGGCTTCCTTTGCCAATTTCTGGGACACCCTTAGCAACAGGGGAGTGTTCTCACAGATCTGATAGACTCAGTCCAATCAGCTAGCAGCAACGGACAACCCAATCCTGGATGCTATCTTCACCAAACAAGAAAGGTTATATCAGGTAAGAACCAACGACCCTTTTGGGAAAAAATACCTTAAAATCCTTTCTATACAAAATTATAGTTCAGCCATTCATATACTGTATACATGCATACATGCGACCAACATTAACCTTCATATCTGATTTTCTTTTATCACTTTTCTAAAGAAAGAAACCAGTTCTACATCTTTAACGTAAAGATGTCAACACAAGCTGCATCACTAAAAAGAATATAAACTGAAAAATAATGCTGCACAATAAACACTATAAAGGCCTCAGATCAAAATGGATTTCTGCCAAAGCGACAAATTAGAGACAATATGAGAGTAATTCTGGACACCTTGGAATATTATGAGGCGCATCCTGAAAAGCAAATGGCTTTGATATTTTTAGATGCTCAAAAGGCATTTGATAACGTAAATTGGAGATTTATGTTACTTTTAATGGAACAGATGGGCTTTGCTAGAAGATTTATTCAAGCAATAGAAGCAATTTACAATGAACAAACAGCTAAGGTAATGATGGAGGGAGAACTTACAGATCCTATTAATATAAGAAAAGGCACAAGACAAGGTTGTCCTCTTTCTCCCTTGTTATTTGTATTGACTTTGGAAGTGTTGAATAGAAATATCAGAGAAGATAAAACTATAAAAGGAATGAAAATTAAAAAGGAAGAATTTAAACTACAAGCTTTTGCAGATGACCTAGTCTTTATCCTGGAAGACCCTATAGAAACAGCCTTGAAGCTGTTGGAAAAGATAGAGGCATATGGGGAGGTGGCCGGTCTGAAAATAAACAAAGATAAAACAAAGATTTTGTCAAAGAATATGTTGCTGAGACAAAGAGAAGAACTGGAAGAATTGTTAAAAATTAAAGTTACAAATAAGGTTAAGTATTTGGGGATATATTTGACGCCAAGATGTAGTACATTAAAGGAGAACAATTATATTAAACTTAAACAACAGATAGCCCAAGACTTGAAAAAATGGGAAAACCTACAATTGTCATTAATAGGAAGGATTTCAACAATTAAGATGAACATTCTACCCAGAATTTTATTTTTGTTTCAAACAATACCAATTAGGCTTGGAAAAGAATATTTTGAGGATTTAAATAAAATTGTTTTGAAGTATATATGGCAAGGCAAGAAAGCAAGGATAAAGTTAAAGCTTTTACAGGATGCTAGATTTAGAGGAGGGTTTGGCCTGCCTAATTGGGAGTTGTACTAGCAAGCTGCAAATTTGATGTGGGTTAAAGAATGGATAACATTAAGGAAAACTAGATTGTTGACATTAGAAGGTCATGATTTGTTGTTGGGTTGGCATGCTTTTTATGGTATAAGGAACCAAAACACAGGGGTATTTTAGAAGACATTATATATGGGAGTCTCTGTGGTTAAATTGGGAGAAGACAAAAAAACAATGTTATTTGAAAATTCCAGTTTGGTTATCGACGATAGAAGCGTTTTCTTACCCTATAATTTATAAAAAGGAACAAACAGTTAGCTATGGGGAATTACTAGATGAAAAGGGTGAACTTAAATCGATGCAAAAATTAGAGGAACAAGGTATACAGATGAATTGGTTTTCATATTTGCAAATACATTCAAAGTATTATGAGGATTCCAAAGCAGAGGGATTTTATGATAAACAAACTGATTTAGATAAGATTTTGATGGGTACTGATGAAAAGGTGATTAAAAAATTATATGGTTACTTATTGGAAATTAAGTTGGAGGAAGAACAAGTTAAAGAAACTATGATTGCTTGGGGGAGGAATTTTGGATATGGGATTGACTTAGAGAAATGGCAGAAATTATGGTTGCAAAATTATAAAATGACAATGTCTACAGCCTTTAAAGAAAATTTGTATAAGATGTTTTACAGGTGGCATTTTCCCCTGACGAGGATAGCAAGAATGTTCAAGAACAAATCCGAAAAATGCTGGAAATGTCATCAGAAACCTGGTTCATACTACCATATGTGGTGGACTTGTGAGGACGCTAGAAAATATTGGACTAAAATCCACATGTGGTTGGAAAAAATGACAAAGAAGCACATAGACTTGAAACTGGAGCTTTTTTTACTGGGAATTTTACCAGATGCTTATAGTAAAGAGCTGAAATATTTGATTGTAAATGTATTGACTGCGGCTAGGATTGTATTTGCAAAAAATTGGAAAAATGAGAAAATTCCATTGCAGGAAGAAGTCATAAAGAAAATATTGGAATGTGCTGAGATGAGTAGATTGACTTTTGAAATCAGAGAGCAAGAAGATAAACAATTTTATATAGTTTGGGATCTTTTCTATCAATGGTTGAATGATGAAATATAAAAATAGAAATGTTAGACAATAAGGAATAATATTGATTTTATTTTTCTTTTCTCTTTTTTGGTACTGGATATTATATTTATATAATAGTTTTCTGTTTCTTTTTTTTCTCTCTCTTATTTAGGATAGAATTGGCACGATTATATGATTTGTTTTAGAATAAATTACTTAAAATATAGTTATCTCACAAAGGCATGATCGAATAAAAGTCTAGTCAAATTTCTTTTTTTAATAGTGATATTATGATTTATAAGTTTGTATTGACAATAAGAGTTATTATACAAGGTAATTGTAATTGTGACTATGAGATGAGTGCACAAAACTGATGAACCAACCGACTCACTGTTTGTATATAAATATGGGGGAGCTGATGTTTTTATGTTTTGTCTGTTTGTTTGTATGTCAAAAAACAATAAAAACTTAAAAAAAAAACACTATAAAGGCCTGTCTCAAAAAACAGTCTCAAGTTTGAAGTTGGGGATTCAGGAATCTCCGAATGCTTGGCACCTTGCACTGCATGTTTCAAAACACTCATTCTGCCAAGCTTCATCTTTTTATTTATTGCAATTTACTTTTGTACTCCTCCCAACCATGAAAGGTTCAGATTATACAATTTCTTATTTCTGCCTGGCCTTAACTATCCAGCTGCCAGATTCAATGTTTTTGAGTCTATAATTATCTTTCCAAATTGCAGTAAACAAAAAACTTCCACGTGCATGCATACAGATATGTAAGAACACACACACATACACATTGCTCGTACTGAACTAGGAGGATTTATTGGATTCAACTGAATTTCAAACTGAATCATACTACTTCAACCAATTTTGTAACTCCATGTAGGACTCTTAGAAACTCGTCTGAACTAAATTGTAACTGAGATACTATGCCAATACAGAAAACATGTGCTTAGAAGCAGTGGTGGGATTCAAATTTTATTACTACCGGTTCTGTGGGCGTGGCTTGGTGGGCTTAGCAGAGGAAGGATACTATAAGACCTCCAGTCAGAGGTGGTATTTGCCGGTTCTCTGAACTACTCAAAATTTCTGCTATCAGTTCTCCAGAACTGGTCAGAACCTGCTGAATACCACCTCTGCTTAGAAGACTTTACACATCCCTATCCTGAAGGAGGAAGAAAAGTAGAATAGAATTATTGGACAGAAAGATTCTAATCAAAATAATTGAAGAGTGAATGGACCTCTACATTTGCCTCTTTGAAATCTGGAAGAATCTATCTCCATGTCATAAAAATTTGTTCTCAAAGAGCCACGATATACATACCTTACAAGGCTCCCTATAAGTGAAGGAGGAAGAGAAAAAGATGCAGTTTTATGAATGGCAGTTCTAATTTCCAATCAAAGCAAATCTTTTTTTCAGGTGTTTTCATTTACTATGTTTATTAGACCATCTCATAGCAATGTCTTATAGCTCCCACAGCAGTAAAAATATTAAAAAAATTATGACGTTATCTTTGGTTTCTAAAAGGATGTATCACTTGTGCTTACTTGCAAAATGCTGGAAGTTTAGAAACTTCTGCTTCTACCACTGTGTTTGCTAAAAAATTGCATCAGTCACAATAGATAAATTTAAATTGTTTTTCATTCATTGTAACTCCATAGTCTCTTCTTTTGCCATCTGAAAATTCAGGGCTTTTTGTTTTGTTTTTAATCATGAATACAAGATACATACAATTTGTCAAATAAATAAGCAAGCATAATATAGAAGAAAGGGAAACAAATCACCCCTAATACTTTATTTGTCACTTTATAACAGTTGCTCAACCATCTGCTCATTTACATGGTCTACCCCCCTTCCTCCTCTCCCTCTCACATGCACAAACAATTTATATAAACTTTTTAACAGGAAGTATTTGTGTTGCATAACCTGTGCAAAGCAGATGAGAGTCATCATTTTTATACTCAGAAAACTTAACATTTCCTAAAACAATTAATAGAATTTGCCAAGTAATGATGAAGATCTTAGTATCTCTTTCAAATATTCAAGCAAAAAAATCTAAAATATGTATTTATATATATTTCTCAGAAATTTGGACCAATATATTAACTCATGAAGGATTATTAATGGACAATAGCCAGGGGTGGGATTCAATTTTTTTAACAACCGGTTCTGTGAGCGTGACTTAGTTGGTGAGCGTGGCTTGGTGGTCATGTTATTGGCTGGGCATGGCCAACTCAATATCACTCACATCGAGGCATGCATTTCCTCGCCTGGCCTCTCATGACTGTGGGGATGCTGCAGCAGTCGTAAGTGTGAAAAATGGTCATAAGTCACTTTTTTCAGTGCCATTAAATCGTCACTCCACACAAGCAAAGTACCAGCAATGGAGGGAAAAATAACTCCAGAGAAGTTCCTGAGACAGGAAGTCTAGTCCTGCCAAGAATGTAATAAGGGTTAACAGAGAGGCAGTTTCTGCAAGCAATACCAGAATGTTTCCTTCCTGCCTTCCTTACAGGATTAGGCCAGTAATTTCTTCTAAGAACTGGTTCTCTGAACTGCTTAGAATGTTAATAACCGGTTCTAGCGAATAGGTGTGAACTGGTAGAATCCCACTCCTGACAATAACTATAGCCATTTGTTGTTTTCTCAGAACATGATAAATACATAGTTTTAGATTCTGTCTTCATAATAAATATGATAGAACAAAGGAAGCATATTCTCAATCTTGAAATCAGGATCCCCTATGTCCAGATCTAAGTCATTTGTATTAAAATCCCAATAGCAAGAAATCCTGTAAGGTGTGTCACAGCCAAACATATACCCAAATGTCTAATGAACTTCTCATCCTGTCAAATGATAACTAGAGCTTGCCAAACTGTACTACAGTGTCTGGCAGCAAAATTTCATTGAAAATCAGAAAGACTGTATAAAGAGGAAAACATAATACTGGAATTCAGTGATTTAACTGCACCACCACCTGTATTTTCCATAATATATAATGGTCAATAACAACTAAATGATCCACTCAAGAGAAAACAGCAAATGTAGAAGCAAATCTTATGGAACATTGACATTTTCAATAGAGAAACAGAATGGTAAAAGAATATTTTGTTGTTGTATTCTAGGGTGATACTTTAGATGTTAAAGGAGCAGCTTGCAGATGATAATATTCAAGTTTTCTCTGCCCATGGAAACTGCCAACATAATTAAAGATCCTGGTTTTCCAATGTTCTCCATAATGTTCTGCAGAGACACCGTAAAGATTGGAGGTTTCCATTATAGATTGGGGGTCTTCAGCTTCTTTGGGTAGTGAAACTGAAGAACATATTGTGGACACAAGTTACAAGATAAGAAAGTTAAGTGAGAGAGATAGTCAAGAGATATATCCATAGTAGGTTACAATTATTTTATCTGGAATTGTGTACAACTGCATGTGTATGTTTACAACAGCATATCCATTTCATGTAATTAAATCAATCATAGTTTTAAAGAATAAGCTTGAATAATACCTGTATATAATGATATTTTATAACTTCAGATCTGCATTGGAATGGAATTGTTTTTCCTCACCCCTATCTTGAAATTCTGTTTTCTTTTTGAAGATTATAAACTGTGAAAGATAATTCTTCACCCATCTGTTGAAATAGATGCAATTTCAATTCTTCCTCATAGAAAGATGTGGAGGAGTGTGGGCTAAAACCAAAGAGCTTTACCCAGATTGCAAATAACATGGAGCAAGAAGTTCCTTTCTCATGTTTGCTCCTTCCTTGATCTCAAGAATTGCTTCTATCATGCTCAGTTTCCTCCCTTGACTGTTTTATTTCCTCCTCTGTATTTCCCAGGTCTGTTAGGCATTTTTCATCACACATAGATAGAAATATATGTACTGAATATGCACTTGAAAGACTATTGAAAGCCACTTCTTAGTATCTTTTTTTCTTTTCTATAACATTTTCAGCTTTTCTTTCACTTTTTACTTTCTCTTGGATTTCTTTCTGTTTTTCTTTTCTTCCTTAATTTACACTAGATTTTTAATCTTTTTTAAAAAACGTTTGAGTAAAAATTATATCTTACAGTTCAAAAAAGCAGTAATTTTTCTCCTTTATAAATTTTTCTAACACTCATAATACTTTTACAAATGTAAGTTTCCTGAATCTAGATAAACCTCTAAGAAGACATATTGTTTCCCTATTTTGCTGCAGTTCACAAAATCTCAACCTCTGAGAGTCCCAGCTTTCCCCAAAACAAAGTATTTCATAGAAATGTCAATAGTTGAAGGAATACATCAAGACAGGCTAAAAAAAGAAAGAAAGGGATTTTAAAGAATAGGATAAACTCAGTTCCATGAAGCTACACTACATATAAATAAATAGTGAGCTGAAAGAGTTTAAAAACATTATCCCCTATGTTTAAAAACCAGGACATCCTTACTGTTTAAATATATCAAAGTGAGTGCTCAACATTATCTGGTCACATCTAAAATACTCATTTTGGCAAGCTGTGTTTATGTTTAAGTATCTATTACTGTTTTCAAGGTCGCATCTAGGCATATAATTCAACAGAGCAATTCTTGTGCAAGTATATGTCCCTTTTTATCTTTTCCCCTGATGAATCTTAATTGTTCCTCCTAATCAAGAGTTTGAAAAATACTCAACATTAGCAGCCCTTCCTTTTGCCCTCTGATTTCAGTGGTTGGAAGATAAAATTGACAAGAGAAACATATACCAGTAAGAGATTAAAAAAGACAGATTTCTGGAAATCAAAATTCGTGAAAAGAATTATGCTTTTTAGGCAATTTTGATAGAAAATTCGGACAAGGGAAATTAGAAGACAATTTAATGAAGTTTACGATAAAGCATGCATTGATCATCTAACAGGTGATGCTTTGTGGGAGCAGTTGATATCCAAGTTAGGACTGGAGCAACAGGGCAACCTGAGAAGTGATGGGAAATGCATGGTTCAAAGTTCAAAGATTGATAAAATCACTAATTAGGAGAACAGATAGAAAAGACAAAGGAAGCTTTACATCAGGATTAGAGACTACAGATTGCGGAAAACCAGAGAAGGAGATTAGATGATCTCAGTAAATGAGGTGTGGAGCAGGAGTGGGATTTTACCAGTTCACACCTATTCCCTAGAACCAGTTGTTAACATTCTAAGCAGTTCAGAGAACCGGTTGTTAGAAGAAATTACTGGCCTAATCCTGTAAGGAAGGCAGGAAGGAAACATTCTAGTGTTGCTTACAGAAACTGCCTCTCCATTAAACCTTTTTACATTCTTGGAAGGACTAGATTTCCTGTCTCAGGAACTTCTCTGGAGTTTTTTTCCCTTCCTCTGCTGGTACTTTTCTTGTGTGTAGTGACCATTCAAAGTTACAATGGCATTGAAAAAAGTGACTTATGACCATTTTTCACACTTATGACTGTTGCAGCATCCCCACAGTCATAAGAGGCCAGGCGAAGAGATGCATGCCTCAATGTGAATGATATTGAGTTGGCCATGCCCTGCCAATAACATGACCACCAAGCCACACCCACCAGCTTAGCCATGCCCACAGGACCGGTTGTTAAAAAAATTGAATCCCACTCCTGGTGGAAGTCCTTTTATAATGTGACTACTGCTTGAACATGATTTCAAAATCATGCAGATTTTGGATTGTTCAAAACATTGTTAGCATCAATTGCTGCTCTTTCTTTTGGTTCAAGATTGTAAGAGCCATGGTGACTCAGTGGTTATAATGCAGTATTGCAGGCTAACTTTGCCTACTGCCAGGAATTCAATCCTGATTGGCTCAAGGTTACTTCAGCCTTCCATTCTTACAAGGTTGTTAAATGGGAACCCATATTTCTTCCTATTGGATTTATAAAAGAAGCTTGTTAAAGCTTTGAAGAACTCTTTGCAAATGAAACAGAAAAGAAAAGAAACCTAATCCTATTTAAATGAACTAAAGATTAAGACTATTAAAATTTATATTTATATGTATGTATATATATATACATATACATGTATTTGATTTATTTGATCAAGGTTGAAGCAAGATATCTTGTTACTTCTGACAATCCTTTATGGACTTTTTGCTGACACCAGGACAGATGATGTATGAATATGTTTATAGGTATGGAGATGAGATATTGAATGAGGAGATAAATGCTTAGGTAAACTGGATGATTAAGGGGTGATTAAGGGAATAATTAGGGGCATCGATAGGAGGTAGAAGCATTTAGGAGGAGGTGTGAATAGGAGATTAGGGACGTGGATAGGAGATAGAAGTGTTTATACCTTTAAATAACACTGTATGGCAGAAGCTTCCAGTGCTAACCTAGATCGGTTGGGATACCGTTCTTGTCTGATGAAAAATTTGTTGTTTGACAGTAAAAACCCTTGAAATCTGTTTTCTACTCTGCATGGTGGTTTGTGGTTTGTGTGCAAATCTGCAAGTTTTCAAATATTGGCTGAAAGTAACCCTAATCCTAATCTTGCAGAGGCTAAAGAATCACTAATTTTGTTTATATTTGTTGTGACGAAAGTTGGCAGTCACTTCTTTATATTTTTCTTTTTCCTTTCTTTAGTATATAGTCTTCCAATATTTTTTCTCTCCCCCACCCACTCCATCATCAGAATTATTGAAGCTTGTTTGATGAGAAGAGAAATGTTTTTCTTCTTCTTTATCAAGGAAAAAACCAGTCCAGGTGCCTTTTGAAAAAAAAAAAAAAACATTTCAGACAACTATGACCTGGATGCCTGAGTATATCCATAGACACCCTTTTCCTTCTACTTTTTATTCTAGAATAAAGACTTTACTCCTACTCTTTTCTTTAAGTTAGTGTTAGATATTTTTATTATAATTAAAACCCTTAAAAAAATATATTTAAAAATTAATAGGATTTCTATAGAAATTCTAATCCTACTTTTTCTTCGGCTTCCCTGCCTTTCCTGTCACCACCTTTGCATGATTTCCAAACTTATTTACAGAAAAGTTTCACACTTACTGCCCATAGGTTTCAATTTTACTTTACAGACTATGCCTAGTTAACAGCATTTTAAAGAGTTATCAGCTCCCATGTCAACAACTTGAAAACTTTGCCCATAATTTAACAAACATTTAATAATTTCAGAATGAATTCAGAAAAGGAGAAGCTTTTCCTGCCATCGAGCCATGATGTGCATTGGAAATATGAAATATTCTTCTCTGTTTCTTTTCATTCCAGGTTTATGACTGTAGATGGAAACTTCAGAAATATGAATCCAAATAATAGCAAAGTTAAAAGTTCCCCTATGGGGGAGGGGAAAAAAGCAAACTGCATTTACGATGCATATTTATTAAAAAATATTGGTGCTTGAAATCAGTTTTAATCACTGGAGTTATTTTCTGTTCTTTATCTGCTTGGGAACTTTATCTCTAATGAAAAAGGAAAGAATAATGATGAAGGAAAAAGAGGACAAAAGAGGTTGCTGTTAGTGCTCATCTGTTTCTCATTCAGAAAAAGTACAGTGCAGAGTTTTATCATGGTGATAAATAAAGTTACAATAATATATTACCCAGTCTACAGGTTTGAAGAGAAATTTCTGTGGGGTACTATTCCATTTAGGTGATCTAGTAAAGGCAGTCTTGGAATGTTTTATTGATGAGTACTGGGATATTTTTAAGGATTTGTGTGCTTCTGTGTACTCGTTTTTTTTTTCTTTCCCATACAGATACAAAATCTTTGTGTAGGTTTAAGGTTATCATGAGATTTGCACTTCATTTGAGTCTACTTCAAGTAGGCAATACACTTTCTTCAGCCTTTCCAACCCCCCCTTTTTTTTTTTGCTTTTGAATATAGTAAATAACAGAATGAGAAATCATTTAGAATCCGTACAGAATTCTGGAGTTCATGCCAGAAAAAATGTGGGATCTTAATTTTCAGAGAAGTTGGAATAATTGTCTAAAATTCCTTCTTTCCTCAGTTTTAACTCAGTTGCCTATAATGTAATAATTAATTAATTAATTTAATATAGATGAAATAATACAATAATGCAAGATTTAATGACTTGCTGTTGGAAGCTTTACCAAGAAAACATTTGAAATTTTTGAAAATGAGTGGTGTGTTGGGTCTTGTGTTAACAGAGAGACTATAACAGTACAAAATGCCTCTGTATCAACCCTTTTAGGATAGAATCCCTTCCTTTTAAAAATCATAGCCATTATGCAGAATGGGTTATACTGACACTGATGGATACATTTTCTGATTACATAGGCTGACCAAATTCTGTACACCTACTATTTCTATAAAACTGTACGTAAATAGCTCCCAGTAGGAGACATAGATTAAGAAATCTGATAAATCAAGCTTTAACTAAACAGTGTTGGATTCAGGCAACTTTAAGATTTATGGGATAATAGCTTCATTATGGCTTCTGTGTATCTGTGTGTATGATTTGCTTCTTTGCGTATGAGGAATGACTGCAGTAAATAAATCAGTGTTAGCATATCTGAGCAGCAGCAATCTAAAGGCCATTCGTTGGGAGCAATTCTTTACTGAATATAGTGACTTTCTCAAGAATTGCTTCCTAGTTCTAATAATGCTGAACTTGAATATGAACTCTTCAATGGGTGCCAATTTGAGTTGGTATCTGTAAGAACAGAAAAAAGCTGCTTTTTATAGCACTGATTTGTTTAGTATGATAATGGACAATCCATAGCAGCAGGGTGAACAGTTAAAAAAAAAAAAATTCAAGACGACAGCCATGACTGCAATTGAAGCCACACTCCTATTGTACCAATGCATGAAATTAACACACATACAAGAGAATTTGGTTTCAACTGTGCAGTCATGACTGCCATTTTGATGTTTTGTTTTTATCCTGTGGATGCTATTCATTTGCAGGCTACCAGATTGCTCCTCTCAGTCTTTTTTCTTTGATGTCCTACTAAAAGTGATTCTGATAATATTTTGTGAACTACAATTGTGTTCTATATGCACACGTTATTTGTACTTATATAAAGAAATCCAATGGAATCTATATTAGGTTCAAGGCTGGATTATCTATTGGAAACAATGGACTTTTTGTAACGTGATAGCAGGTATAATGAAGAGAGTACTACATAACATACCAAACTAAATTTCATGTTTATTGCTCACTTAATTGGCAATATAAAATAATTGTATCATAAACATCCAGTCATGGAGATTATACACTACACATATTATTGGTGGTTCCAAGCATAATTGCAAACAAATAAAATTACACTACAATTAGTCACAAAGTCAGTAATCCTACATTTGTCTTAGCCAGTTAGATAACATTAAGTTGAATCTAAATGATGGCTTCTACAATCAATAACAGCAGATAAGGAAGATATATTACAAATATCTGCAGCTGCAATTGTTTTACTGCCAAATGAATTAGGGAGGAAAAATATGTCATTCATTATTAAATGCATTTATGTCCTAACATTCCTATAAATGGTCTTGCTCCCCTCAGTTTTATTTTTACAATAATTCTGTGTGATAAAATAGGCCAGCATTCCCATCCAGGGCCTCCATATGTAGTCAGAACTGCAATTCTCAGAATTCCAGATCAATTGATCCTGATGAGGAAGATGATGATTAAAATTTATTTAACCTCCCAATTGCTATTGACTTTAGTGATACAAAAAATCCATAAAAACAGATAAAACTTAAAATGACACAGACAGCCAAGACAGAAATGATTTAAAAGTGATATAAATCAAACTAAACAAAGCTGCCAAAAATGCAACAACACATTAACTACAGGCCTGGCTGTTAAGAGGTTTCTGGGGTCCCTGCCCTTAACTCTGGAGTGAAAATTCTTGAGCTTATCTTATTTTTTTAATGAAGTGATCATGAGATGGGATATTAGTGTAGGATTTAAAACATATATCTCCCCTCCCCTATATTAGTTGTCATTGTGTTTGATACAAGATAATTTATTTTCAATTTTTCTTTCAAAGAACATGAGTTCAGTCAAATTCTCATGGGTAGAGCATGAGGTGGCCAAGACATGTGTATGAATATCTTCTCCATCTCTGGATTATAATCTAGGCCTATTATATCTGAGCTACAAAACCTGAATGACCACTTGATTACAGGAAACAGATATGAAAATTATTTGATTCCATTTATGGCCATTTGTATTTTTCTATAATAATAATAATCTCAGAAGTTTGCAGCCTTCTTGACTTTCTTTGGTTTAATTCAATCCTGACAGAAGACATTTTAAGAAAACACCTTATGAGGCTTTCCTAGTACCTGTTCTATTATCAGCACTAAAGGTGAACTATGTTAACTGAGAAACTGTAGAACAAATTTTTATTTTCCCTGAAGAAATTTTAGGTCATCCATTTTTATGCCCTCTCAGGTGAAAGAGGATTTAGAAAGGCTAAGGGTGGTCTGACCCAACAGTAACATCTTAACAGTATCGAGTAAAACATTTTTTTCTAGGAATGCTGGTAAAAGTAAACTTGAGTATTTAATTTATAATGGATGCTCGAATACAAGGACCTTAAATTGAATGATTTTTAGCTATTAGTCTTTCCTTTACCAGAAAAAATGAAAGAAAAGGACTTTTCTTCCATTTCAGAAATTAAATTGTCTGCATCCATCTTGGTGTGGCTAATTTCTCTGAGCTATAAACTTAAAATTTAGACAAAAGCAGAATTTGATGGAATCACTCCCTAAAAATGATCTACAAATGAGTCTGATATATTTATGTCTGATGTTCCTCTTCTGTGAACTGAAGCATTCTTAGTTGCCACTGTGTCAGTTAACTGCCAAAGGAAAATAATCATGATGGAGTTCACTCTATGCAACATTTTTTGATTGAGAAATAGAGTCTGTCATAAAGGTTGTGACCCAATATATTCATATTAAGCTGCTTCATATATCTGTAAGTACAGTCTAGTAAGAAACATAATTACACATCTATTTAATCTTGCCCTGTTAAATGATATAATTTCGGCACGTATACTGTTATGTTCCAGTTTCTATTTTTGGATTTGTTGATCACAGGTGGCCATATGATAAGCTATTAGAACTTCTAAATGAAAAATGCAAGACATTTGACAGTTTTATTTGAAAACTGAGGAATGACCTTTCATTATTGGTCAATGAGTGAAGTAAAGTTCTGTCTGACCAATCATCTCTTTCCTATGATTAATAAGAGTATTTGCCTAGAAGGCTTCACCCCATTCCATACTTCTACCCCTCCCCATCTTTTAGTGAGATTAGGGATTTTTTTCTTTATTTTATAGAATTCATAACTCTGTTTCAAGTAGGAAGCTGTATTTCTTCTGTAGTTGGCTGAGTAGTTTAAACTGAAATGAATAAAACTAGCAATTTTCTAATCCTCAACCTGAAGTAGCGATTTATGGCTATCTTTGACCATCAGTCAGATGTGTCAGGTGTAATTCAACACTCCAGGAAGACCCGTGGCCCTTTGATAAAATGCAGGGAGTGTTTGGAGGACTTGTTATAAAGCAAAGCAATAATGGAATAAGATTCATATTTTCATACATAAGATATTCTGAAAATGAATATAAAAATTAAACAAGAGACTTCTTCTTTAGGTTTGATGGATAAAGAACTTGAACAACATCTATTTATGTTTACAGCAGGAAGAAGGTTTTATACACAAAAATGGAAAGATGCTTTAAATTCTATAATGGAGGAATGGCTGGAAAAATGATGGAACCAAATTAATTTCTCTAATAATCAAAAAAGAATACATCCAATGATGTTTCTATTTGGAAACTGATTTTAAATGTTGTACCTGAGATGTAAAAATAAAAAAAGATATTATTGATTGAATAATATTTAATATAAAAATAAAATGTTATTATTTTATTCTACTCTGCTTTTTTCTTTTCTTCCCTTTACCCAATACTCTCTTCACTTTTCCTTTCATCATTTTGCCACTATTTTCATTTGTATTTTATATTTTGATAAGTTTAATACAATTATTAGACATACAAAGTACATCGAGGCTTACAAACATCCCTTACTTGTATTTTTATGTGAAAAATACAACAAAACCCAACAATAACAACAATTTGTCCATGAAACCAGTATCTGTGGTTCTCACTATTTAATTTTGTTCTGGAAAGAATTAAAATTTTATAATATGCAGCTGTCGAGGGCAGATTCATTCAAACTTAAATACCTTATGAATACAGGGGAATGTTCACAGCGCTAAGCACTCTGACCAATTGCTGAGCAGAAGCAAAGTGTGTGGCTGAAGTAATGCTTATTTTACAAGAATCTTGAATTTTACCATCCTGATGCCAAGTGGAAGTTCAAAAATTTTCAGTAGCAGATCTGATCTCAGAGCATATTTCATATGTAAATCCACTCCAAGATTTCTAATGAAGGGACATAGTGACTCAAATTAATCTTAACCTTTGCTATTTGCTTCTGTTAAGAGTTGCTTCTGCTATTTTGTTACAGTTAGGAATTATTTGTTAGGAATTAATTCTGTAAACGTCGCTTGTTAAGAATTGTATCCTTTGCTATCTGGTTTCTCGCTTCTGTTGTTCACTTCAAAGCTAGGCACATCCTTAGAGAGTAAATAAGAAAGACAAAGCAGGGAGTTACCCAGGAACATCCTGCTCCATCGATAAATGGGGACAGAGCAAGGCTGCCCAGGAATACCCATCAAATAGATAAGAGCACGAACACACAAGATATGCTCTTTAAGATAACAAAAAGCATGGACAAAGCATGGACAGAGCATGGACGAAGAATGCTCCTTGGATAAGAAGCATTCATTGCCCATGTTGGGTAACAAATCTTTGTCTCTGATTTGCTAAATGAGTGTATAAGATCCTAGCTACATTCTTCTCGAGTGTGGCTTTTTCCTTGCATGGTCTTGTCTACATGTTGTTGCAAAAATGTCCACATATCTTTCTTTGTACAAATAAAAGCTGTTACTTTTTCAAGCCTACTCTTGAGTTTCATCTTGGCATTCTGGTGACTCAAGTACATTTTTGAAAATTACAGTGTTATATTTATTTAAGAGGCTACTATACAATGATCCTTCCCAGGAGCCCATGAGATGCTATTGGTTCCCTATGATCATTTGGAAAGTTTACCAACAATCTGGCAGATAGTACAGAGGGTGCCAATTGCTTAGACATGATGAAAATGATAATCAGTATTACCCCTTGGTTCACTGAGGAGCTCCCTAACATGAAGCATCCAAACTCAGGATTAGGTACTATATTAAAACAGAAGTCGTACAAGAAGTGCACTTTTTTTTCCAATTCAGAACAGTTAGGTAGACTTTGCTAACTTGTACATAACCTTCTTTCTTTCCTCCTTTCAAACATAGTAGCCCCATTTGACAAATTACCTGACAGCCTCATTAATTGCAAAACTTCATCAGTTCTTTCCAAGTAATCAAAATGTTACTTAGACGCAAAGAGCAAATGGATAGCTAAAGAGGAAGCCAAGCACAACCATATTAATCCTGTGGTATGGATCGACATTTGTCAACCATATTGAAGTTTGTTGCACTGAATAAAACCCTGGAGACCACTCAATTACCTTATCTCTTAGCAATTAGGAACCTTCTCAGTTCAATTTGTTAGTACAAGGAGAGAGGAAAAGAGAGAGAGAAGCAGGTTATTAGATTAACAGTAGCCTTTTGTTTATAGACCTTTAAGGAAATGGTTGCATTGTTTTTGTTTAAATAGTACTTTATTTAAGAAAACAGACACAAATGACTTGTTTTCATTTAACACAAATGCCTGAAAGAATTCTCTAGAAAATTCCCTAGTTTACTATTACACAAGTTTAGGTTCACCATTAAAAAAAATGTTGGTGAATTTGGAACAGGAGTGTGTGTGTTCCTATTTGTATACTGTATATGGCTTTTCTTCCATTTTTTATTATTTAGCTAAATAATCCCCACTAACTATTTGTTTTTCTGAAAGGAATGGATCTTCTTATTTGGTTTTTGGAAAAAAGGTCTCCTAAATTCATTTATATCATATTTAATTAATTTTTTTCTACTGAATTTTCCTCAACAGATTGTTGGATCTTATAAGAAGTGATTTAACTATTGGAAGTGGATGTGGCTTTTCTTGTGTGAGTGCATATATGTATACGTATATGAATGTACATAAATACATACATACATAATGCACACACATACACACATAGGCATCTATGTTTAGCCATGATTACACCCCAGATGATAAAAGTTGGATTGTGACATTACTATATAAGTGCCACTCTTTCAAACTTGCTCTGAGATATCTTTAGTAAGTACATATGGGTGGAATTTGCATGGTTACACTGTCCCACTTCTCACCCTAAAGATGTCTCTCTATAATATTAACAAAAACTGAACTGTGTAAATGAATAGACTTGAAATGAAAGTTTAGATCAGAGGATTTATGATGCTTAGCAAAAGCAATAGCACTTAGACTTACATACTGCTTTACATCTCTAAATGGTTCATGGAGTCAGCATATTGCCCCCTATAGTCTGGGTCCTCATTTTATTGACCTCAGAAGGGTGGAATGCTGAGTCAACCTTGAGTTGGTGAGAATCAAACTCCTGGCCGTGAGCAGTGAGTTAAGCTGCAATACTGCATACAACAGCTCAGTGCTTAGAAACCTGTGGTTACATCTAAAATGTAAATACTGAATAATCCCAATCCAACAAGAACAGGGATGAATAATCTTTTTTTCTGATACCACATAGCATGTTCAGCTAGTTTACTGAGAAAAGTTTAGTGTTTTCCCACAAAGTAAAAGAACTTGATGTAGCTTATGTGAAGCCAGATTAGAACAAAAATAGTTAAATTTATACCAACCAACTCTCTGGAGATGAAAAAAAAATAGAACTTGATTTAATGTGATTATTTATGAATGAGACCCAGCATGGTATACAGTATGTATGTATGTATGTATGTATGTATGTATGTATGTATGTATGTATTTATTTAGGATAGATTGGGAGTGGGCATTCTGGGGTTCTAATCTTTCTTTAAACCCACTGAGTGACTTTGTATCAGTCACTCTGTTTCAATCCAAGGATAGGAAATAACAAAATATCATCGAAGAAGGCAGGGAGCTTTCACATTTAGCTATGTCTTTTTGCTATTGTTTAAATGGTACAACCATTGTCAAAACAGGTCGTTTTCTTCCCTGGCTTTTGGCAATAATGTGGCTTTCTCCTTATATAAGTTGGAGACAAACTTGAAAGATGGTATTCCCCCCCTCCCCCCGAAATTTCCCCCTTCCACATAAAATACAATAAAAAGACAATTCCTTATAACAATATTCAATATAGTATCTTCCTAGCTATTTGCTAGCAAGTCAGATGATAGATGTCCCTGTTAGAACTTTTAGGTAATTATAATAATATTTACTACCATACTAACAACTTATAGACTATTGACTCCTTTAATGCTAACACAATAGCACACAAACTGTGCTCTCCAAAAGCCTCACCTGTGTCTTTTTAGTAAGACCAATCTTTAGAAAGTACTCCACTGTTCAGCTACCAAATCTCACTTTCATGTGTTATCCTGCTTATTATATTGCCTGAAACATATCATTTTATCTTATGGCACAGCAGGGCCAGCCTTTCCCCAATGTACTCAGAAGTCTGAGAGTCTACTCTGCAAAAGAAACAGAGGCAGAACAGTTATCTCCGAGATACTGCTGCATATTGTACTTTGCACTTTTCAGTGAGCTATGAACACAATTTCATCAGATGTCTTTGTTGTTTATTTCAATGAGGAAGGAGCAAAAGAATACAGGCACAAGGGTGAAATAATAAAATACCTACAATTTGCTGTAGGAAAAGTGAAATGGCTGTTAGAGGTAATCAAATAGTTTTTGTTTTCTTTTGCTTCTCAAACATAAAATCTCTATGTTTTATAACTTATCACCTTTCATACTGGGTATTTCAACTGCAGCACTTTACCTCTCACTACCAACATTATCCTATGCAGTTCACTTAGAGTAGCTTTAGTGATATACAAGTTTGGAGATGAATGATAAATTCTTAAGCTAGTGTTATCTAGAAATGTTGCCAGCTACAACTTCCTAAATATTCTCATGCCACAAAGATATAAAATGTAAAGGAAAAATGCATTTAGAATCATGCATTTGAGAGGAAAGAATTTAAATGTAAGCACCACAATTAAGATGGAGGTGGCTTATGGGTAAAGGCATGCAAAGGTGATGTGAACCAAAAAAAAATCTAAATAAACTGGCTTCTTCCACCTTGTAACACTATATGATGTGCTAGGCGTCTGATACCAGTCATCATGTTGCCATGAATATTATGATATCATTTGTCAGGATTTGTATACTGTCACTTGGCACCCTCTCCTCCAGGCAGTTGCCATGGCACTGCAGCTAAGCTAAAATCTACTTTCTATGTTACTCTTTTGTGAATTTAAGAAAAATGGCCTCTCTTTTCCCCTTGGCTGGTGGACTGAATTTTATCAGGCATATTTAAATATGTCTCAGGTTTTAATTAAAGTTGAACTGAAATGTTGGGGTTATTTTACTTGAATAGCTTAAAGAGTGCAATTGAAAGTAACATTGAAAAATCAAGGCTAGCCTCATTAGCCCATTGTTATTTTGAAAGACATATAAAAATCCTTAATATTTTAAGCTGCAGGAAAAAAATAATACATCTGGTTAGCTATGAAAATTTATTTCTAGGGCATTTAAAAAAGACATGATAGTTCTCAGGACTCCAATTTGATCTCTCTTACAACAAGTAGCATTAGACCAGTTTGTTACCAAAGGAAAAGATTACAAGCCATTCCTTCACTTTTATGATATACCTTCAACATTTTTTCAGTATTTTTTTTCTATAGATAGTGTCACTGAAAATTCAGACCTAGTTTCACAGCCTGAAGATGGTTTGGCAAAACTAAGGTAGTGTTTCAACCTTTGACTAGGATACTTAAAGCCAGGGGTGGGATTCTTCCAGTTTGCACCTATTCTCTAGAACTGGTTGTTAACATTCTAAGCAGTTCAGAGAACCGGTTGTTAGAAGAAATTACTGGCCTAATCCTGTAAGGAAGGCAGGAAGGAAACATTCTGGTGTTGCTTACAGAAACTGCCTCTCCTTTAACCCTTATTACATTCTTGGCAGGACTAGACTTCCTGTCTCAGGAACTTCTCTGGAGTTTTTCCCCCCTCCTTTGCTGGTACTTTGCTTGTGTGCAGTGACCATTTAAAGTTAACAAGGGCACTGAAAACAGTGACTTATGACCATTTTTCACACTTATGACTGTTGCAGCATCCCCACAGTCATGAGAGGCCAGGCGAGGAGATGCATGCCTTGATGTGATATTGAGTTGGCCATACCCAGTCAATAACATGACCACTAAGCCACGTCCATCCAGTCACATGACCATCAAGCCACACCCACCACCTAAGCCACTCCCACAGAACCGGTTGTTAAAATTTTTGAATCCCACCCCTGCTTAAAGCCTCTATTGATAGTTTGTGTAGGTTTTTATTATTGCTCAGTTTTGCTAATTTTTTCACTCCTTTGTGTCAATTGTTATGTGGCTATTTTTTTTCTTTTACGATAGCTTGTGAATTGCCCAGAATCACTTGGAGTCAGGCACTATACACATTTTAACAATACACTGGTTACCACCTTTTTTAAAAGGCTTACATGGCACGAGTTATTTGTGGAACCACGTCTTCCTGAGAGTATCTTCACATTCTACCAGATCAGAGAGTTGGACAAGCTTCAGACCCTTCCCTTAAATCTTACTACCTAGTGGGGCCCACTATCATAGCATTGTGGAACATACTTCCCTCTGAGATCTGGCAAGCAGATCTGACTTTGGGTTATACTAATTAGACTGATAGATCATTATTATTGTTGTTGTTGTTGTTGTTGTTGTTGTTGTTAATATTTGGTGAGATTTACAGCCTTTGGGGATGGTTGGTAGCTCAACAGCTCAAATCCAAACCAAGGACCTAGGAACTGTTAAGGTAGCATCGGAGGATATAAGCTGTTCCAAGTAGGGTGGTTTTTTGTAGAATCAGGGTATTCAACAAAAAATTCTGATAAATTCAGAATTTCCAAATAGCGAGGTAGCCCTTCAGGTATTGCTCCAAGGGCTCCAATTTCAATTGGGATAACACACGATTTCTTTTTCCAAAGTTGCTCAACTTCAATTTGTAAGTCCCAGTACTTCGTGATTTTTTCTTGCTGCTGCTGCTGATTATTATTATTATTAGAATTATTATTGCCATCTATTCACCCATGACAACTGAAGGCAGCTTACAAAATATAAAACGACATTTTAAACAATAAAAGTAATAAAAAGAATCAAATAAATTAATATAATAAAATCATCAACCACCACCCAGCAACAGCAGATCACACAAGCTATTTAATGGGCTCCATCCCACTCTGGGTTCCCCAGGCCCATTGGCAGAACCAAGTCTTCAGTGCCTTCTGGAAAAGTATTAGAGTGGGAGCCATTCTAATCTCTTGGGGGAATGATGTTCCAGAGAGAGGGAGCCACCACAGAGAAGGCCCTTCTTTTGGGTCCCACCAGGTGTATCTCCCTTAGGGATGAGACTTGGGTTTTAGAACTGGCTTGTTCATATTATGAAAAAGCAAAAACCTGTGATTTTATGTTAATGCCTTATTTTAATGTAACAGAGAGAGTCAGAAATCAGTGTTTCTTTTTCTTTTTCTTTCTTATCTTTCCTCACTTCTTTTTCCCTCCCCCCACTGCTTTTCTATTTATTTTGTATTTTATGATACTTTATAACTCAGTAAAAATGTTAATGGGGAGATGTTAATGTTAAGAGATCTGGAAAGCACCCACTCTCTTGTCTCAAAGGTGTTTTTTTCCAAGAGGCAACTGGACTTTATTTGAACTAAAATTATGAGTTAAGATTCTTTTAAAATGTAAAATCACTGAACCGGTAGTTACACCAGTTGGATCCCACCCCTGCTTATGATGTGATTTCTTTGATCCTGAAGATTTTAACTCATTCCAAGTAAATAAGTATTCTCTGACCATGTTTCTATCTATCTCAAGCTTCAATCCCACGCCTTCAAAAATGGGAAAGACTACAGAGGAAACCAATACACACATTGTTTTTCACAAGATATTTGTGAAATATATACACCTTTCTTATTTGGACAAAAGTTAAGTAGTTCTGCTGTTTCTTCATTACCTGTAATCCAATTACCATCATTGAGCACCTCTGATATACTATTTCTTTTTGTTTTGAACATATATAACAAAGCCTTATTTTATTATTCTTATAATTTTTCATTAAAATCACCTCAGCTGTCTGCAATCTTTAATAAACTAGACTTCTAATTCCTTTATGTGATATGTTTGTTGTTCTGAGATTTTCTTCTTTTAGGTGTATGTTGTGTGTACATGTATATAGGTTTCTCTGCAGTCTTTCCCATTTAAAAAAAATCATTGAAGTTATTTGTTTGCTTACAATATTTGTATACTGGCCATATCATCACACTCCAAGTAGTGTAAAAAAAACCCCTGGAAATAACCCTTTCAATAAAGCATCACAGCCACCACCATGCAGAGTAAAACATTTATGCATTGATCCTCTGCACTTTTCTGCATTAATTTTACCATTCTTATTTAACTTGATGGAAATGTAACAGCACCTGTTTATTTAATGTTAAGGAAAAATGCCTAATTAAATAAGGATTCAAAGCAATTAGAGGAAGTATATATTATTGGCATGTAGAAACTACCAAGCAATTGCAGAACAGTTGCAAACAAAGCAAGGTAGCTGGTGTTATACATTTTATTGTTGCACTACATAGGAAAGATAAAGAAAATATTTTTTTTAAATCACAGTATGACCCTTACGCTGATGTTGATAAGAGATTGGGGTGGGGGAACCTTACTGTGATACCTCTGCAATTCTTCAGTACAAGAATTCTATCCTGTTAGGTAATGCCATCCTATTCTGTAAATTATAGTGATTATTGTATCCACACACTTGCCTCTTTCATGCCATTCTGTTTACAGTAGAAAGAGGGACAGTTGTTTGGTTTCCATATCTGTCTCCACTCCAGAACCACAATACTAGCCTTTATTTCAAAGTGTAATTTTATCACAGTTCTTCTTTAAATCATGAATGCTTTATTTCTACATAGTAAGAAAGTTTAAATGAATTAATTAGGAAGTGAATTAAAATTCTGACAAAATTATCTTAGGTGTGGAGGCAGGATTCTTTCATTAATTTTAACACACAAGCAGCCATCTGACCATTTTCAGTCTTTCATGTTATAATCATCTCTCTTGAAATCTGTGACTTCTCCCCTCCCTTTATTTCAGTTAAATTCAAGAGAAAGATATCGCAAAAGTACTCACATTGAACTTTTGTGAGATTAGGAAGTGGGGGAAATTGTAAAGAGATGTCTGAGTAAAAGAAACAACAGTATTTATATTTCCAGCTACCTCACTTTTATATAAGGTAGACTCAAAAATATCAACTAGACCAGTTTTTAAGAATTTTTGGAGAAGTGGAAAAAAATGTGTCTGACTTTGGTGGTCTACCCATATTAGTTGATGGATTTGATTAGATGGACTCCATATAAGAGACTAGGTTGGTTCAAATGTATTCTAAGATGACCCATGTACCCCATCTTTTTCTCTAGACAATTTGTCTGCTGAAAAAGTTTGGCACCTAAATGCTTGAGATGTAAACTGTTGCTTGGCCTAATACATGCATAACCTCTAAGGAGTCTGGATTCTTCCCCACTGTAGACCAGGGTTCCTTAATATCAGCCACTTTAAGCTGTGTGAGTTCAACTTCCAGAATTCTCCAGCCAATTGCTGAGGTTGAGAGATACTTGTCAAAGTTCTGACTGATGAACCCAACCAAAGTAAGCAAGGCTGAGATGTTCCAATCTCTTAATGCAAAACTTTATTGAGTACAACATTTTGGCACCGATGAGGGCAAAACTAGATCTGGCTATTTCCCACATAGTCAAAATTCAGGTTCTGCCTCCCTCCAATTAGAGCAAGTCACATTGTCCAATTGAGTCTCCTGGTATTGTTGTAAGAAAGTCTTTCTGACTCTGATAAACTTCTGCCAAAACATCCTTGGTTCTTATGCTCCATATTTTCATGTCTGAAAACTAAGTTCTATCTCCCACTTCCACTTCCCTTGTTCATTGGCAAGCTGAGAAGTGATAATAGTTGCAACAGCAAAAAATGGCTTTTGAAACTTGACAATACTGCTCTAGGTCAGGAACAAGGCTCCTTCAAGTTTGGTTCAACTGCTACGGTAGTGACATCAGGAATATATTGATGTAATATTCTTGAATAAGGAGATAGTTAGCCACTGACATTTTCTAAGATTCTTTTTCTAAATTAATCTACAATCCGGATTTTTTCAATCCAGATATGAATCAATCCAACTGAGATTGTGCTTCTGTGATAAATCAAGATTAGCTAAGGCTCTCACCTAGCTGGGAACAAAAAACAATCAATAACACCCAAACCCCAAATAAAAAAATAAAATAAAGCAGGCTTCCATTACATTTTAGAGGAAAACAAGAACCATTTAAGGAAGAACATTTCCTTTCCTTATGTAATTGTTCTGTACCCCTAGTATGAAGAATATTCTTTTAGTGTCAAGACCTACCTGAATGAAATGAAAGTTTTTTTCATCCATATATTGAAACTAGGAAGTAGACTTTAAATAAAACACCTGCCACTTCTTTTTGTGAAGCCCATCTAATGAGGCATTATCTTTAAGGCACATTTCACATTTCAGAATTAGTTATTATTGATCTAATGTTCAAGAAAGTAAATTGGAATAATATACAATCATATATTTACTTCTCAATTCCTTTGTGAAGTCAGGTAAAATAATGGTTTCTTTATTTACTTAAAATCCCTTTTCCCATAGCTATAAAAGTGCTAGTAAGGAAAATGTTTTTTTGATTACTGTACAGCATAGTGGCTGATATTTCAAACTGTAATGGAAGGTAGAAAGCCAGCATCATAGAGTGGTAATAAAAATGGCTAATATGTACAT
This sequence comes from Pseudonaja textilis, assembly GCF_049901715.1. Taxonomy (NCBI): domain Eukaryota; kingdom Metazoa; phylum Chordata; class Lepidosauria; order Squamata; family Elapidae; genus Pseudonaja; species Pseudonaja textilis. The sequence continues at coordinate 31,731,836 of NC_141992.1, read as the reverse complement.
AAAGGGCTGCAGATCCCAAGAAATACATTGAGTAGATGTCTTGAGATGGGGGTGTGGATGTGTGTTATTAGTTTCTTATTGTATTGATTATATTTCAATGATATAATTTAAATCTGCTATACTCAGCAAAGACAGTTTTACTGCTCTGCTGTGCTGATTATTACAGAAAACATAAATTGGGTTATAATTCTAAAGAATTGTCAAGAAACCAAAGTTGTTCCTTCAGAATGGTGTTTGTCAAATCTTTAAGAGGAGATCAATAATTTAGCATCTGCAGTGTAGAAATTTTGTGATGTTTATTATTGTTTCTACCAACATTGTCAAAAAAGAGAAGGAGTTTATATCATGTATTTCTCTCTCTCTCTCCCTCCCCTGTCTTCTGATTCTTACTAAACATGCAAGATTTAAAAATATTCAGAAACTTTCTGAAGAAATGCTAGAAGACTCATACATAATGCATTTTGTCATTAATAATATTCTAAAGATGATTATACACTGATGTTAGACCCTGGTAATAAATGAATAATTCTATTTTTGGTCCATCTCAGTTTCATAAATATCTCTTTTTAACTGTGGGTCAATTTTTGCATCAAATTGATGCAATTTTTAAAAATTCACTCAAATATTAGTATGACTTCAAATACTTTTGTTCCACAAATATTGAGATTGACAAACAGTGCTATACACAATTTACAAGCCTAATCTTCCAGGGTTCTAAATCTTCCATGGAATTTTATACTGGAATCTTCCAGCCCATTGAAGAATGTGACAGTATTGAAAGAATTCAGTGGAGGGGACTGAATGAATCAACCTATCTTGCTTTTCTTGCTGATGTGATAGTAATGGGGAAAATGTAGTCTATAAGGATGGTTTGTTAACAAAGACAACTATTAATGATGAAGAAGAAAGACCATATTTCTTCTTAGAACTGAACCTGACTAGAGAATAGTGTAATCAAGAATTTAGGAAGAAAGTAATCTCACTTTCTACTTGTTGTCAATGTTAACTTTCAGAATTCCTGTAATTGGAGTAACTTTCATTTGTTTTTGTTCTTTTACTACAAACAGTAATTTACATTCTTCCCATTTACTGAAACCAGTATATATAATACTGTATTATCTTATATGTATATATTGTGATTTTCCTACACTTCATATATTTTGTGAAAAAATATTACCACTTGATATCAACTTCTTGACTATAAATCATTAAGAAATGCCTCATATTCTTCACAATTAAATTGTCTCAGCTAGCTTAATTTTGTGACTGGAGCCAGGACTGATGCTGAATTTTATAGGACAAATTGTGCATTGCTTACTCTTATAATAATCAAGATTCTGAATCAAATTATTTTTCTCATAGGCTAGGAAGAAATCAAGAAAAGGAGGTTGGGGCTGTTATTATTTTAACAGAAAGGGAATGATGGATTCAAATCTAATGGGGAAGTTTTTAGGTGCTGCATAGATTGCAATGACTACTGTCAGATATTGCAAAATTGCATCCTATACGGGCAGCTGGCTCACTTCAGAAACATGTAAGGGTTGAAGATTGATGTAGTATAAGAAGGTTCATTGCAAATTTTTCAGTCTGGTGTCACTACTGAACCAAAATAAAAAGCTTGTCAGCCAAAGTCTTATTCAATCAGTACTTTTCCTCCACTGGCAAGGATGAATGAAATATCATGCAGGTGGGAAAGCAACAAATCTTCCTCCCGTATTTGGAAATCAGTGATGGGATGCTTTGTCAGATTTCCCCATGTAGCAGAGGATGAGGAAGCAGCAGGAACAAGAAGGAGTGAATAGGCAGGTGAAAATTAGATTGACAGGCTCATTTGACAATTTTGTTGTGAGGTTAGGCTCTGGAGGCAGGTGTGAACATGCTGTGAACACCTGGTCTTTTTATTTTATGTCTGTCTTCAGCCTCGGGAAATTCTGCACACCACTGGCAAGGAATAATGTTCTGTAACTCAATCTCCAAAGCACTGACAGTAGTACTCCTTTACAGTAACGGCTTGAATGCCAATTCATGGAGGGTATTTACAGGCAACAGACCTGAGAAGCACTTTCTATCCACTGCCATTTTGAATGACTACCACAACTTTACAATTTCAAGGGTATGTCAGGCAAACAGCAGCTACTGGAGTATAGTTGATTGGGCAGAATAGGGAAAATTGGGACATCTACCATTCTACAGATAAAGCATCTGGCTTTTTCCAGGTATATATGAAGAGTAATAATACAAAAGCAATGGTTTGTGAGGCCTGAAATGAAGTTCTCTAAATCTAGCAGGAGGCAGGCAACCATTAAACTTTCTCTGTCAAACATACTTCAAACACCTATCTCTCCAAGGTTCTGTTTTAGCACTCCGTTGTTTTCCATTGTACACATGGGAGCAACTGAATGGATTGTTCCCAATGTATAGAGCCATGATGGTGAATCTATGGCACACATGCCAGAAGTGGCACTCAGAGCCATCTCTCTGGGCATGCCAGCCATCACCTGTTGCTCTTGTGGGTTCTGGCATGTGCATGCGCACCAGCCAGCTGGTCTTTGCGCATGTGGGAGTGCTGGAAACTGGAAGAGCAGCTCCCTGGCACTCATGCATTCACTGGGAAGCTAAGCTCCTGGTTTCTGGTGTGCCTATGCATGCTGGCCAGCTAGTCTTCACATGTCCATGCATGCCAGAAACAGGAAGACCAGGTGGCTGGCACGCATGCACATGTATGCACATGCTGGAAACCAGAAACTCAGCTTCCCAGTGCTCCCATGCATGTGCACCGAGGAACTGCTCTTCTGGTGTCTGGTGCTCTCCCACATGCATGCATGTTCCTGTTTCGGCACTTGTTGCCAAAAAGGTTTGCCAACACTGGTATAGAAGAAACAGCCAGCAAAACTGCTTCTAGCCAGCAAAACTAGCAATTCAAGGTGTACATGAAAATTTCCCATTATTAGATATGATGCACACTCTTGAGTCCTTAGCACATTGCAATAACAGATATAAAATTATTTTTGGCCTGTATTCTGACCGTTACTGAAATATATTAACTAGAACTGTGCAAAACTTTATTGACATAATTAAATTGAAAAGTGATCTGATGGAATCACTTTAATAAACTGATGTATGAAGCAACATTTTAAAGTACAAATTGAAATAACTGAACTCTTTTATTGCTCTAATTTTTCAGCAGTTTTTCTGGCAATGTACAATGTACATGTCTATGTGGAAGCCACTTGGTCAAAGCAAACATTTCCTGTCTCACCTTATGAATGAATTGCACCGAGTGTTGAGGTGAGTTGCACAGTTCTTGATGCTAGAAGCATAGCTTATACCCACTCTGTGCAGACTAAAATTGGTTAAAACCAGTGGATAGATTATCTATAATTAGTGTCTATTTCAATTTTCCATAATAATAATAATATAATATAGCAGTATTTATTACTACATGATCTGATGATTGGAATATTAAACAAGATCAACTGACATGGGCTGTTTTCCAATTACAGATAGCAACAACTGCCCTGTTTAGCAACCATTTGAAGTTATCACATGGCAAAAAGTAGCTTTATGATTAGTCCTTGGACTTATGTTCATTATAGCATCCCTATGGTTGTGTAATTGAAATTTTGAAGTTTTGCGAACAGCACACATTTATGACTGTTGCAGTGTTATGCACATGGTCATGTGATTGCTATTTGAACCATTCATAGCTAGCTTCCAACCAGCAGACTCAATGGATAGCTGGAAGTCACAGTCATATGATGTCTCACTTAATGACTATGAGTAATTCACTTAATGACCATGTGGAAGTGAGATTGGAAATCTATCACAGCCACACATGTTTTAATTACTGACCATGGCACTTAGTACATATTTGCCAGTCCCAATTGTGGTTGTTAAGAAGGATTATTTGTATCTTGTTTCTAAACTTTTGCCATATATTTCTTTAGCAAACTGAAATAGGAAAAAGCATCACCAAAGTTGGCAAATATTTATGAAAGAAAGGAAACCATTTTCTCTCTCAGCTAGTAGTTTGTTGAAGACACCCCCCAAAATACATGTGTATAGGCCTAAATATTGAAAAATCATAAGAGCTGCTATACTAGATCTGGGCATTTTATAGCCAATGGGCCATATCTGGCTATTTGACTATTCCTATCCAGCTCATAGTACAACATAGTACAAAACTCTTATTTTGAAGGTAGTCTATGTATGTCTGTGTGCATGTGTCTATACACCTTCATTGTCCTATTGGTTCACAATAGTTCTAGTTTCTCACAATAGTTCTAGTTTCTCATGCGGCCTTTGCGAAAATTAATTGCCCATTCCTGCCCTATAGCAATATCAATAGCACTTTTCATCACTATCTGAACAGTTTACAAATGTCAGCATATAGCCCCCAACAATTTGGGTCCTCATCTTACCAACCTCAGAAGGATGGAAGGCTGAGTAAACCCTGAGCAGGTCAGGATTGAACTGATGGCAGTGGGCAGACATAGCCTGCAGTACTGCATTCTATCCATTGCACCACCATGATGTCTATCTACACTATCTACATCTACAACAGAGTCTATTATTTTATATCATCCCCCCTCTCTCTCCCTCCCCGCTGTCTCTCTATATCTGAGAAATACAGTGGGGCAGCACTTAAAACCACAGAATATCTTGCTGAAATAAGTGTCTTAAAAATTATGTAATCATAGTCAAAAGACACATGTAAAATGTTACAATGAAAGAATAAAGGCGTATAATGGCTGAGGAAAAACATTGCAGATGGTACAGAAAGGAGCATCTTTACGAATGCTAGAATACTTAAAGTGATTCATGTTCAGTTTTCCAGAATATTGAACAGATGTCTTGTTCTCAAAATGCTATGATATCATCTGGAAGACTTGGAAGCAAGGAAGGAAAGAAGAAAGGATTTCTGATGCTCACTGCCTTTTTCCCAGATGAAAACTCAATGGGGAAGTTGACAGCAAATCAGAAATCACTCCTCCTCCCGCTGATTTGATTTTGCCCACCAAAAATATTCAGTGTCTCTGTTTAGGTAAAGAAATACCTCTGAAATGATTACTCTCAACAGATCACAGGTTGTCTAATATGCCACCAGCAAATGATGGAAGAATGGATTTCTTTTTGTTCAACTAGAAAGAGAAGGGATCAGTTCAAGATTCATTGTGTGTTTGTTTGTTTATAGCTAAACATATAAAAACTTAAAGGCCTATTTATTCCATCTTTGGAATATAGTAGCAAGACAAATGATTTTGGAAGTCACCAAGCAGCATTTGAAGATAACTATCTTCAAGAACTCAAGAACTCTCAAGAATTTTGTGCTAATATAAATGCTGCTTCTGTATAATCCTTTTTTAAAACTGTCCAAATTGCTAGCCAACCATATATCTGAAAAGTCAATGTCCTCAGAAGAAGGTAATAATGAACTACTTCCTTTTTTTCCACAAGAAAACTGCAGAGATTTCTGACTGTCTCCAGGATTCAGCAATGAATTCAAAGTAGGTGTGCATGAGTGTGCGTGCACACACAGTATCCTGAGGCTCATCTGTGAGTTTGCTGCAGTGCTCCAGGGTACCCTAACATGCAGTGTAAGGATTAGGATTGTATTTATTACTTGATTAATTAAGATATGGAAATCAGCCACATTCTGATCAAATTTAGAATTGAAGATGACAAGATGGCATACAAATATGAGATGGTGGAAACAAGATTTGAAGAGAAAAATATTTGAGTCCAACTGATTCAAAATTCTAAATAACACTCAAACACAGGGCATAATGAAGCAGCAGCAATGGAATGGAATATTAAGATTAACATTGATTTCAGCTTCATAGCTTCAAGGGTTCACCACAGTAACATTTTAAGTATGCCACTTCACCTTTTCAAAATGAAAGCTTGGCACAACATATTTAAAGTGTCCAGCAAAGAGCAACAGCATGTATGACTAGTTTTATTTTTGTTTTTGCTGGACTTTACAGAACTTCTTTGAGTCAGGAAGTAAGGATGTCAAGTTATTTTTTACAGGGATCTTAAATTTTTGAAAGCTAAATTAATCCTTATTTATATTCAATTAAACCTTATGGCCAGGGAACAATATACCTGATGCCTTTGATCAGTCAAGCAACAAGGCTGACTCAGTATACCTGATGGCTGCATATTTTGAACTAAGTACATCAGGAGCCCAGAAAACTTTGTTGCTGTAGATGGCAGGTCACTTATAGCTTGTATAGGACTATAGTAATAAATTCTGTCCAATTGGTTTGAAAGAATAGCTGACAAAGCAGATGTCCCCAGTTCACAGAGAGGTCAGAAATAAATTTTCACCTCTGTGCTAAGTCAGCATCTTTTTAAAAAAATCCTTCTATAGCATCTTTAATGTATTTCAGCATGCCATGAGGCATCTCCAGAACCTTTATGTACTGTTTGCATGCATCTTAACTGGAGTTTTACTGTATCTGATATAAATCAAAATTGCTTTTATTTTATATTGTATATTATCAATATTGTGTATGACAGCTATATTTCATAAAACTGTTAAAAGAATAGAAGGGAATCTACTATTAGTTACAAGTTCAAAACAACTATATAGACAACATGTACTGAAAGTTTTTTTCTTGGAAGAAAATGTTGTTCCTATGTAGACAAAAAAGAAAAAAGCATAAAAATTTTCTCGGTGTGAAAACTGAACTGTACTAATACAATATCTCTTAACCTGTAATAGTGGGTAGAAATGCTGGACTTTGCACTAAGCGGTATTAAGTATTTTTGCTTCTTTTCAAGCTTTGTTATTGTTGTAAGCCCTTTCACTGAATTATTGCTATTGAAGTGACTTATGATAACTTATAATAACTTCATATTTAAGTAAAATACTATATTTGCATTCAGAGCTCTTTTCTTTAGAAAATTAGGTGAATAAAACTTACCATTCAAGGCTTGAGAGAACAATCAATTCTTAAGGAGCAACATTGAAGGCCAAGTAATAAATAGGCATTAGGCAATGGTACAAAAGTTTATTGTTTGGTATCCAAATAACTTTTGTTTGGTTCCTTTGTCCTTCAGGCACTGTTCTGTATAACTGAAATAAAACATACTGAAGGAGCTAATGTTAAGGATTAAGCTGAGGAATAGATCTGCATTTACCCTGGAAGATGAATTAGCCCTTCCAAGCACCAGACAAGGCCAATGACCTTTCAGATGAAAAGAGATGTTGATATTCCTTGTTTTCCATCTTGTACTTGAATGTCTATTGCAGCCGTCCATAGAAATTGTCCTTGATACAGAAATACTGATAAACAACCCAAGGACAGAGGTACATTTCTCTTTATAGACACTGATAATGGTAATAATAAGTATTTTATTTACCTCATTTATGCCTAAAAATAGCTACTACTTAGCTTCATTTAAAAAAAAATGATTACATGAACTGAAAGAATAAAGGAACAATACAAATTCAAATAAATAAAGTTATTTAAAATATTTTTTGAAAAAATACTGTCACATATTCATATATCCAACTAACTGCTTTAAAGTATTCTGTGGATCTAATGCTCGATTATTTCAGTCTGTGGCACTTATGAAGTAATATCATAAATATAAACAGCTAAAAAGGATAAAGAGCTTAATTCATGCCTCAAAGCATGGAAAAGTTAGAGTATATACAATATAAAGATTGCTTGAAATAAATTGCAGAAAACTACATGATCCCAGAAATTCAATTGGTTGTGTTGCAGAAGTACACCCATGTGTTCAAATAATCCCTTAAGTTAAAAAGGTCTATTTACATTAATATATCAGATTGCTCGTTTTCTAAATCCTATTGAAAGAGGATATAGGCTTTAAAGTCCATATCGTCAAGAACCAAATCATACCTACAAATATATAAATATTGACTTTTATTTAAATACAAAAGGTAAGCAGTTAACAGAATAATAGAGTTGGAAAGGATCTTGGATAGCTTCTAATCTCATGCTCCTATAACCAATTTGGACAAATAGAATAGAATACTTTATTGGCAAAATGTGATTGGACAATGCATAAGCTCCCAATATACATCCAAACAACAAAGTAATATAATCATATGTAATATCCAGTAATTTGTAATATAATCATATGGCTGTCCAATCTATTGGTAAAAACCTTCAGTGATCCACAACTTATGAAGGCAAGCCATTCCACTGATTGTTCTCACTGACAGAAACGTTCTCCTTAATTCTATGTTGGATATCTTTTTGATAAGCTTCCATCCATTACTAATTAAGAAATTCACAACTTTTAAAATACCAGTAGAGCTGAACTGCAAACTTTAAAAAAACCCTAGCAATATAAAAGAAGTCAGCACAATTACAGATAGACTCTCTTCTGTCTAGCATCAAATGATACAAAATCCAATCAGCCTCCACTAAATGTTTCTACCCCAAAGCAGCATTGTGGAGCTCAGCACCTATTTTTTCTAACATCTGCTGTTAGTAATCTTAATTATGCACAGATTATCTGGCTCAGCTGCTCTTAGTTAATTTTGTGAAGTACAAGCAAGTGGCAATATATCCCTTACTTCATGCAAGATATAACTTGTACATCTTGTTTAGTTGGTTAAAAATAAGTAGCAGAGCCTGACAAGTGTGTATAACATAAACAGTTTAATGTCCAGTCTAATAAATGACCAGAACATTTACACCTATAGAGAGCTGTAAAATGTAAATAAAAATGAGTATTTGATTGGATTCAACACAGAACAAATAGATAAGTCAACAAAAGAAAACAAATCTTTCTTGTGGTAAATGTGGTGATATTCATAACAACTCACTAATGAGGGACAGTTAGATATTTCTATTTATGGCGGAATTCAGTGTCACTCAGGGAAGGATTCTATGACTGCAATTGTTTGATACAGTCTGCTAAATGTGGTGATATTCATAACAACTCACTAATGAGGGACAGTTAGATATTTCTATTTAGGGTGGAATTCAGTGTCACTCAGGGAAGGATTCCATGACTGCAATTGTTTTATACAGTCTAGAACATGTTCTGTGCTACACAACCTGGGAGCATCTTGAGAGTCCAATAAATCAGCCCAACAATGTCTTTCATAGCTTGTTTTTTTTTTAATTTAAAAACAAATACAGAGAAAGTAACAGTGAAAAGAACATCTGTTTGCTAGAAAATGGTCAGCATGGAGAAAGAAGAGCTGCATAGCTGGGAAAAGAAATAATAATGTTGACACCAACCCAACTTTAAGCCGAACAAGACAGCATAAAAGAAGTTAGGGACATGTCAAATTTTAATATTTCATTCGTTAATATGTTTACCAATAGAAGTTTCTCTTTAGTGGTAATGGACCATTAATTTTATGGAGCAGAGTTTTAATACTTGTCAGCATCTCCTCTCCACGGCAGTTAGCTCAACTGAAATTGCTGTTATGTGAAGTTAAGGTGTAGCTATATTCCGTTATGGTAATAAGGTTTTTCCAGTGAGCTAACCACCACAAAGAAAATCCAGACCAAATCTTGCTAGTGTGTTACTTTAATGTATAATCTGACCAGCTGTAGTTTCCAACTTCAGGGCAAGTTAAGCAATGCTCCACTGCAAATGTTGAAATGCTTTGTAAACATTCTATTGGAGCTGGTGAGCAGATCTTGAGTTTAAACTCTTGTAGATTTATCCCTTCTATGTATGTTATCAATTAACCTCCAGCAAATACACAAGCTTTTCCCACTCTTATTCTCCTGCTGGTATCTGAAGAAAAAGATAGATTGTGCAGTTTTTTCTCCCCAAAATGGAGAATATTTTTAATAACTGAAATGTTTCTGCAGTTTTGAATAATGAAAGTGACCTTTCTCTTTCAAATGGTAAATTGTTTCAAGCTGAGCTGTTGGAAACATTAATAAAGGAAACAGCTTCTTTTGGGGTAAGAACAACATCTGCTGGGTGGTGCATCAGCATAGTAATAGCTTGATTTTGAAAGTTTATTTTATTAGTTTGCCACCCTTAGTAAATGAAAGGAAGCATCTTTTACTCTGTGGAAGAAACTGTTATTATTTCTGAAGAAGAGTGCAATGAAATATCTGTGGGTCTTTTCTTAAAGCTTTAAAGTTGATATAAATAAATGTCTTTTTCACTGCTGTTTAATTACAAAAGAAGATGATTTTGGTTGATCTCAAGAATCAAGAATAAGCAGCATTGGTCCTGGTTAGTACTTAAACAGGAGACCACATATGAAGATGGGGGCGGTTGCATTCTTTATATACTGAATAAATTCTATTGTTTTATCATGTGTTTGCTTCTGTAGAATACCACTTGAGTAGCAAAATAAAGTCTACTTATTTTATCCAGAAACTTATATGGATCTACTCTGGCACTGGGGAGTTTTGGGTTAGATGGGCCTTTTTTTCTACGCCTTTTTAGAATGAAATAGATTGTACAAAAAATTTCCATTGTCCCCAAGTTTTTATCTTATATATACAGCAGGCTGGATCTCAGGTTCCAAGTCCATAACTTCACAGCTTAGATGGGGAACAAACCCATCAGAGAGTGGGATTCAACGGGGAAAAGCAGCTAACCAGTACCTGATGTTAATCTTGAGTATCCCAAGAACCACCATAGCAAATACTGATCTCTGAAGCATCCCTTCTACTTTTTAACATATATCTATGAAGCATAAATGGTTACATATGACCAGTTTGTATATATTTACTAAATTATTTTTATTTCATTTTTCACTGAAACTTTCTCCTTTGAAAACCATTTTTGAAAGCAAATTAATCTCCATGAAAGTGAAAGACAATGATGGAATAAACTCCCCCATCACCACCAAAAGCAGCTCCCTACATTATTTTTTCTGGGCCCCAATGAGGAACTGACATGAAATAGTATTTTTAGACTGCTTTGCTAAGATTTAACTATTTGCTGAAAATCAGAAGAGTACAAAGAACAGAATAAAAGTTGACATGTAGAAAATAACTTCCTATGCAAAATTGGGAATGTACATAAATCCTATGAGATGTGATTTGAAGGGCTAATTACAATAAATGAATTGAGGAAGAGATTTGGCTGTCATCTTCTGCTTTGGTGCTAAATTTTTGCCTTTTTGGCTTCTAATCATGATAAATATTTATAATATTGTGAGTGGATCTAATGTATATTTATAATTATTAATTCAAATGGCGTCAGAGCAGCTAATTAGGCCTGAATCCAGGCTTATTAATTCTCTTAGGGCACTTTTTTCCAAGCTAGTTTGACAGATTTAGGATTAGGTGAATATGGCTGTTTAACTCTGATACTTTATTAAAAAATCCACCCCACATATTACAAGCTTGAGATATAAGGTAGAATATTTTAATAGAGGTAAAGATACTCACTGACATCATTGTATCATAGCATAAGTTTGTATCACCAGGGGTGATACAAACTTTGATATGAGTAGTAAATGTGCCACTTATTCTTTGTCAATTTGGTAGAGTTTTTTAAAGTATAATAATTATAGAATCTGGAATAGTGGCCTTTTTCACATTCCTTCTTTATAATCCTATGTAGCTGATTGAAAAATGAGAGACATGGATAATAGATATAGCATTTGCTCCATCTCATTGTTGGATGTTAGCAAATATGTTGTTGAACAAACTCCTATGCCACCATACAATATGTAAGTTTGTCATACTTTATTGTTTGTTCAGATTTTTACAGATTTAGCTGTAGTCATAATAATTTGAGTGCAGTCTTCATCAGAATAAAGAACAGTCACAAAACCTTCTGCTTGAAGGGTTTATTTAAGTCATTTCCAACTAGAATTGGGAATATTATTACCTGAAACCTGGGAAGGTGGAGACTAGTCTTATTTAAACTAATGATTTCAAAATGAGTTGGATCACAATTCCTATAATTTCTTGGGATTATGTAAATTGAAGTCCCAATATTTATGGAGGAATAGATGAGTACTCTGTTGGATTAGTCTGATTCAGTAGAAATCACCCAAGCATGTGCTTAAAAAGACACATTGCTTAATTCAGAGTTATAATAGTAGTTGTGGGTCCATCTCTCTGAATTAGTCAGATCACTGATTATGCTTGATCTTTTAAGATAATTTTGGTAAAAGAGAAGAATCGTCTAGGGAGCTCAGAGTTAAGTGTTAAACATATAATGCTTAAGATACTGGAAAGAAAGATGGAAAGAAGATACTGAAATTCTAAATAATAGGGTATGGCGAAGTATATCAGAAGTCGATTCTTTATATATTGATAACTTTCTTTATAATTCTTTTTTCTACTTTTTCTCGTTTTTTCTAATTGCACTTTTTAGTTTTTCCTGTTTGCTTTTTATTTTCTCTGTTTTAATTTAATTTGTGTTAGTTGTTATTGTTATTAGTAGTAATAGCAATAGCACTTAAATTTATATACTGCTCTATAATGCTTTACAGCACTCTCTGATTTGTTTACAATGTCAGCACACTGCCCCCAACAATCTGGGTCCTCATTTTACCAACCTCAGAAAGATGAAGGGCTACCTTGAGCTAGTCAGGAACGAACTCCTGGTAGTGGACAGAGTTAACCTGCAACACAATATTCTAACCACTGTGCCAAAATGGCTCCTATTAAAACTTCTAATAAAAATTAATTAAAAAAAATCTGGGTAGCAGGTTTGTCAACATCTAAGATATTTTAAATGGTATAACCTATTTACAATAACTTCTAGTACTGGTTAGATCAGTACTGATCACTGATCTTTGTTTACTTTGCATTAGGCTTTTATCATTGTGATTGAAACTTTAAATAAAATTACTATGAAGAAGAAAATTTGCAGTTCAGAATGATCAAGATAACTAGAAATTCCAAAAAGAGAAAAAAAACCATCCCAAAAAGCATTCTTTAATTATGTTAGAAATAAAATGGAATCCCAAGAAAAGATAAATGGATTACATTGAGGAAGTGATAAAGTGGTAATGGGTGACAATAAAAACACAGAACTAATTTTTTTTGTCCTCTTCTAGAAGAAAAATGGCACCATAGCTGAACATGGCTATGGTTTTAGGAAAGAAAAGAATTGTACTTTAATACAGCCAAAGAGAGAGGGATGGAAACTTTGATAATTTAAGCTTTAATCTTTAGAGCCAGATGAATGTCATCCCACATACTGAAGAAAATTGTGGAGGTGATCGCAGACCCTTTTGCAGTAATTTTTAATGTTGGGGTGGGGGATTAATGGACAAACACATTTAAGTTTTTATGGAATGTTGTTTTTATATGTGATAACAGCCCAACTGTTTCCATTTAAAAGGACTTATAAATATTTACAATGGGAGAATAGAAGATGATGCTGATGGAATTAGTGGAGATGGTGAAATTCACAGCTTTCATTAAAATAAAAAATACTTTGATGAATTTCACTTCTACATGAAACCACTTTTGAACTTTTTGCAAAAAAGTGAAAAAAAATTTGATTTTGGGATTTGATTAGAATTATGTAGGATTATAAAAATAATATGGACTATTGTATACTCCAGCATAAGTGTTTGATCTATATTTTTATATGTATCTGTAAAAAAGAAAGCAGGAAATCATTTTTCTATACTATTCTCTCTTGTTTTGCATTTTATCTTGCTTTTATCTTTCTTTTTCTTCAGTTCTTTTTCTTCTTGCTCATTTATCTTTTATTCTGATATAAGTATAAGAATTTTATTTCATTCTTATATAAATATATACTTTTAAAAACAGTTTTTGAGATCTCCTGTGAGTTATCCAAAGATGAAGAGAACAATTGTTATTGCTATCTTCAAAAAAGGGGAAGAAAGAAGGTATGTACACTGGGCAAGGCCTTTAAAAAAGTTTCTTCCAACATATAAATAACAAGAAAAAAATCAAGGAAACAGTCGATCCACTAAAGAGGGAAGACGGCAAGGAAGTAACAGGCAGCACAGAGAAAGCAGAACTGCTTAACTCATTCTTTGCATCGGTCTTCATGCAAAAAGAAATTATAGCTCAACCCACCAAAAATATAACTGTAAAAGCTAGACCAGAAATAAAAGTTAAAATAAGCATGAAAAATAAAATAGTAAGAGAACACCTGTCTGATCTTGATGAACATAAATCACCAGGGCCTGAAGGATTACATCCCAGAGATTTAAAGGAGTTGACAGAGGTCATCTCAGAACCACTGCACCATATCTTTCAAAAATCCTGGAGCATCAGGGAATTACCAGAGGACTGGAAAAGAGCTAATGTGGTTCCTACCTTTAAAAAAGGGGAAAAAAACAGAGCCAGCAAACTATAGACCAATTAACCTAACATCAATACTGTTCCGGACTAGCAGGCTCGTAGCCTGCAAATCTGATTGGCCCGCTGATAACCAATCGTAATTGGTCGCCATAGACTGATGCGATTGGCCAGTAAACGGGCTGCCGCGATTGGCCCTGCCAAGAGCGGCAAACTCAAATCGCCTTCATTGGCTGCCTAGCCGCAGCCAGCCCTATATAAGGGGCTGCTGCGGCTGGGGTTAGTTGCTCAGATCTGAAGTCACAAATAAAGAGCTGTTGTTGCTATCTGAGTCTTGCCTCCTTTCTTGAACCGTCCTCCCAGATCTAACAAATACCTGGGAAGATACTGGAAAAGATAATAAATTTGTCAAATTTGCAGCCCATGGGTTGGATGCCTCACATGCTGGCCACATCCACACCCAGTTTAGCAAAGGGGAAAAAAGTCATCATACGTCACATGACGCAGCCATGACAATGCGAGTTTGATAGCCTTGATGTAGACATAGCCTTTATACACCTTAGCAAAGTCTTTGATCAGGTGACTCATGACATTTTCCTTCATAAAGTTATAAAATATGAGCTAGATAATACTTACAGATTCACAGTTGGCTCAATAACAATCAAGGAATACTCATTAATGGCTCCACTTCAGATTGAAGGAGATCTATCCAATAGAATATTACTTCTTTTCCTCACATGAGTGGGAGAAGTAAAGAAACAATGTTCACCAAAGTCAGAAGCTTTGGTAAACATGATCCAGGAGAACATTAGGCCATCCCACAAAGGCTTAGACCTTTATGCCAAAGCATTTTGAAAACCAGAAAGGGCTTCCTTAAACTGACTTTATTTCCAGCAGCTTGCATGAAAATGAAGCAGCTTTAAGGCTGTGATGCAGAAATGTCTTTAGGCAGAACAAGTAGAATTTTAAATTGTCTATAAAGACAATTCTATTCTTCAGAAGTTCTTTGGTCCCTTTCTGTTTAACAGTGCTTTCTTCAGAATTTAAAAAAATGTAAGGAACTCTTCTAGGATTTCAGTTGTCAAAGTGAAGTGAGCAACTAATTTCTTTCCTCCTTGGAGAAGTCTGATTCCTAGTAGACTACCAGAATAGTATCAATATAAATTGAAACCGCAACTATGTTTTCAGAGCATTGTTAATCATTACCAAATAAAACAAAATTTGCTTTCCATTTAATGTTAATATAAACCATAACCAATAGAAGGCTAAGCGTAACATAGGATTGCCTACCAAGTCACTTCACTTTAACAGGGATGACAAAGTGAGGGGGGAGAAAGAGAGAGAGAGGGAGGGAGGGAGAGAGGGAGGGAGGGAGGGAGGGAGAAGTGGGGGTAGAGAAAGATTGAAAGTTAAATATGATGAAGTAAAATGATTCCATAGATAGAACAGGAGCACAAATGCATTTGGTTTTAACTTGTATGGGGAGAAAGATGTTAGAAATATACATTTATTCCCTTGGCAAGTTCTTATAGCTATTCCAACGTTGAGCAATTTAAAACCTATGCATTTTTATAATGCCCATTTTTTACATTTGATGAAAATAATCCTTTGGCTCAGGTTAAATTATAAATGAGGCAAAATGATGCTCTGCCAGAATACTAATAGCACATCTCCGAAGGATCAGCAACTTTTAACTATTTAAAAAAGAGGGATCTCTATTATGAGTTAAAGTGATGGACACTGAAGTTGTCAGGAAGAAGAAAATTCTTGGTAATATTAATAATTAGCATCAATCTATATGATTCTATCAGACTTATTTGTATTTAATTGTTAGTCCATTCAATTAATGATCTACATGTTTCTCTATATGAGTTCTTTTAGATTTGCAATGTTTCTTAAAATGTATATTCTTATAAAAAAAAACATTTCCAAAATTTTATTAGGCTCCTCCAAGAGAAGCAGAAAGTTTCCTAAAATTTCCCAGGCATTCAATATGAAATGGCAAGGACTAAATCATTTTCATAATTCAGGAACATTGTTTATACAATCAATACAATCAATACCAGGCAATGAACCATTTAGATTCATTCCCAAACTGGTGTCTTGATTGGGTCTAGATCTATTACCTTTCTTTCCTCATATCTCTCTGTATAAGACTTTTGTTTCTTATATACACTTGCAAGTAGGAGTGGCCTGTTTATATTAACTGTGTTCCCATTCTAGGAATTCCTGCCTAATAATGAAAACCTGATAGATATGATTTTTTTTTTTTGTACTGCTGGGCAATGTTTCATGAAGAAACAAACTTCACACAACTTCCACCATTATAGAATTTTTGGTATAATCCCACCACAGATATTTCTTTCTTTCTTGCCAGACCAAAAATGGGGACAGAGGGTTGTGGTGAGGGAGCTGATAGGAACCATTAGTTAGAATGACAATTGCTGCTAATACCCAGATTTTGAGCTACTTTTACACATAAGCATTTCTTAGGAAATTTGCTCATTGAATTGCCAAGTCCATCTGGTACAACGTAGGCCTGGGTCTAGGTTCTGTTTTCAGAAAGCAATTGTTGCATGATTTTACAATTCTGATCCCTGGAAGATGGTCACTATTGATTGTCTAGATAAATCTTTTTACAAGAATAATTATAGTCTGGCCCTATCAAACAGAAGTGAGGACTGCTGACCTTCCAAAATGGTATCAAAACATGGTTCTGCTGATTGGCTTGGATTCCCAAAGGAGATACTTGCTACTGCAGATGATTGACAGGATAAGATCTCATCCATATACCATCCATGTTGTTAGTTCTAGATTTTATGTTTTAAATTTTTAATTGTTTCTATATTTATCTTTTATTATCTGTAATCAATGCAGAATCACCTCATCTGTGAGAGGAGCATAACCCTAACGCTTAAATAAAAATAAATGAATAAAATAAAATTCCATGGGATTAAAGCAATAATCAGGAAAGACGCTGAGCCTCCCCCCAGTGACAGAATTCACTAGGGAAATCACTAGTGATAGATCCATTCAGTAGATAGAAATTTCATTTAATTTAAACACAAGCCTTGTAATGGAGAGTATTGGTTGAACTGAGCAAAAAGTTCCTTATTATTTGCTCTAGAACTTGCGTTTAAGTCACCCAAATTGATTACGCAAGCAGAGGAATTAACATAAGGGTAATTATGTATGCTTTAAATTGGTTCATAAGCTGCTGAATTGAGACCTATTTTGTGAAGGTGGAAGATAGACATTGACTAACAATAATAGAGCATTATTAAATGTTCACAACATGAACATTGCCCAGTGCTCCATTGGGTCTCACTATATAATGTTTTAATATAGCTTAGTTGAGATTTGTGTACTTAAGCCATCACAAAATCTATTTTGTCCTGCTCCAGGAATTGCTGCAAGTGAGAAAGACTTATAGCCACTTACAGCAAGCTGTTATCTAGCCAGGTTTCTTGAAGTAAGATCATGCCAAATTCACCAACATAATTCATGAAAGCAGAGTCTTTGGATTTAGCACTTCAAACTGCAATGTTCCATGAAAGAAGTGCTAGGATTTTAGAGGCATCTAAATGTTAATCTGCGTTCCTAGAGTGGCCATTTTAAGAGGCAGATCTTCAAGAATGGTAGGAATATAAACTAGTACATACTGTTTGGTGTTGAGATCAAATATCCGAGAAATGGATGTATTTTGGATGTTAGAGAAAACAAAATATCAGAAGAGGCCATTCCAGGGATAGCATGAGACTGAAAGCCACACTTTGTCAGTTTGATGTTTGCATATCTAGCCTCCACAATTATTGATAAATATTTTCAAGTGGTTAGAACTGGAGAGTTACACTATAGGAGGATATTGGTGCTAAAAGCATTCCTTCATGACAAAAATCATGAAAAAATATTGTTTAAATTATCCATCTTTCATCATCAATTATCTCAAGAGTCTTTAAGGATTTTTTTAAAATTCTGGTAGAAGGATTCAGCATCACTACATACATATTATGGAGAATGATTAATTCCATCCATTGCAGTTTGTTTAAGCCATGACTTATGAACTTATGACTGCCCACTCATAGTTACCCTATTAGGAGTGATTTGATGATTAGTATTAGCAACTGCTAGATGCCTTCAATGTTAGAATTAAGTGTATGTGCGTGCACATGCATGCACACACACACACACACACATACTCACAACACAAACACACACACACACACACAAACTGTGAATAAAGAAATTGGATGGATTTTTCAGGAGGGGAGAAACCCGCCCAAGAGAGGATTCTCAAATAAGGAATCTTTCTTAGGTGAGGATAGAGTGCTGCTGCTATCAAAAACTATTTTCTCATAGTGTCTTTTTTTGGGATTTAATGGATCTGTGGCAGAGGTGGCATTCAGCAGGTTCTGACCAGTTCTGGAGAACCGGTAGTGGAAATTTTGACTAGTTCGGAGAACCGATTGTAACCTTCCCCCAGGAGTGGGGAGGGAATGGAGATTTTACAGTATCCTTCCCCTGCCATGCCCTCCAAGCCACACCCTCAGAACTGGTAGTAAATTTTTTTGAATCCCACCACTGATGTGTGGAAAGCCAGAGATTCTATAGGCAGTGATTTTGGCTACCTCGAAACAAGAATATGACGCTCCATGCTAACAATCTAAAATTGGGTTAATTTTGAGAGATTTTCTAAGACAAGTTACCTTTCATCAATTTAAATGAGAATTGCTAGAAATAAGGTTTTTGGCAGCCTTTCTGCTGTGCAAAACTATTTCTACTGTCTTACATCTTCACTGAAGTATTTTGCATTCAGGTACCAGCTAGGTATTTTGTAGGCTGCTTCTCATTATTGTGCACTGCAACCTACACATCTGACTTACAAGTCATCATCCCTTATAGAAGTCTTGCCCTCCCCTGTGAAATCTCTCTTTTCCCCAGATCAAATCCATTCAGAATATGTACATGCCTTCATTTCAGCTAGGGATGGTGGATTTTGGGATTCAAAACGTCTGAGAAAAGGCTGCTTTGACAAGGAGAGATGAAATTTTAGCCAGGTTTAACAGAGGAACTGTGATGAGACAAGTCTGATATTTTGTGTAGAAGAGAGCAGTCTGTACTCTGTAGTTCAGCAATATAGCTTGCCGGCATGATCTAGTTTATTTTGCACTAAGGTTAAATATACTCTTCATTAAAAAGAAAGTAATTACACAGCCATAATACACCACTGACTCTCTCTCTTGCTTTCTCTGATAAATGTACTATTGCAGAGAAGAGTTCCCTCAGAAATATTTAGCTTGTGGATCTATTTTTTTTAACCATTTAAAAATTGTGTTAATTGTTAATGAGAATTTGCTTTTAATACTGATAAACAGAAAAGCTATTTTATAGGGGGAAAAAATCTTCCAGACTGCATGATCAATTTCATTCAAAATGTTCACTAACATTTGCCCATATTCCAAGTCTGAATTCCCTAAAATAAGACATGCATAAAATATAGACATAGATGATCTGAAGCATCAGTATCAACAAGTATAAACACAGATAAAGCTTTTTACAGAAAATTAACAAGTCCCACAGGGGAAACAGTAATTATAAATACATTTTCATATATGGATGAACTATTAACAAGGTTATGGTATCCAACAGTTCCGGTCATCTCATTAAAAGTGTATGAGACATATTCAGTACATACTATTTAATCACATTGCATTAATAGGATAAATACTGTTATTGCTATGACAAGGCTTAGTAATTAAAATTCTCTTGAAATTTGAAAACTAAATACTGATACTTTTTTTAGAACACATAGAATGGAGACTTTGTTCTTGATAGTGAGACCCATCAATTAATTGTGAGTTTGTCACCTGATGTTTGCAAAGGGCTTTCTTGAGGGCAGGTCTTATGATTTGGCCTACAAACAGTTCCAGAGTATAGCACCCAATAATTTAGAGTGGATTTAGACTTGGACTGAAATATCAGAGTTAAATAGTAGAAAAATAAACAAGACAAATGATGAGAGGAAATGCTTCTTCTCATTTCAAGAAATTTCAAAACATCTGGTGATCTCTAGTCTGACATTTTATTAAATTTCTGATTTCTTGTACAGAAATGAAACTGGAGGTCATGATGATTGTACCACTCTCTTGCTTACCTTCATTAGCCAGGTAAAATTGGGTGGTTTAACTGGACCAATCTGAAGAGAAAATAGATCATGTAAGATGATCCTGAGGAGAAATATACCACGGAAAGTAAACTTTGATCTGATTGTTGTTTCTGTAGAATGAAAAGCTGACATTTGAAGATGTTGTATATGTTTCCCATCCTCAAAAAGCCTCTTCCACAAATGACATTCTGTACTCTTGAACATCAGAGCCGCTTATGACTTTGATTAGAACATCTCCAGCTGGTCATATATAATACCATACCACTTACCCACTGCAATTGTCTTGTCTAACAAAGTTACTGGTTTGATCTAGAAACAGAAAATAATTTTCTGTTGTCTCCATTTTAAATAAACCAAACAAAACACATTAATTAAAACTCATACGATGAGGTATACATATTAACAAAACTTGTGCATCATTAAAAATTATAGATTGACATGGAAATTGAACAAAACAGACATATAGCTGAAGTAGCATGTACTTGATTGACCTTCAGATGTGAAGACGACACACTGTTGAACAAATAGTTTGTGGACACAGATGAGGTAAAGTTGCACTCCCAATCAATGAGGGAAACTAAAAACCCATTGTTATAGTAACCATGGGTGTTTTTCTGTGAAGTCACTCATGGTCTTTTATCAGTTTTGGGCAGCTTCTGTATTCCAAACTGGTGAAAACATCATAGCACAGGGCTCATTATCAGGTTCTGTCAGCAACTATAGCTTCTAGTTCCTTTGGTTGGATGTTACAATCATGGCGTGTTTGTAGTGCTGGATGGTTGTCCTCAAGGTCTACTTTCAAACTCCAGTACATTATAGAGCAACTGTCAAGACAATCAAGTGACATTTCTTTCTTTCTTTCTTTCTTTCTTTCTTTCTTTCTTTCTTTCTTTCTTTCTTTCTTTCTTTCTTTCTTTCTTATTTTCTGCCCATCTCACTGTTAAGCGACTCTGGGCATCTTATACTACACTGGAAAAAGACCAGTATATCAATTTCTAGATTTATGTCATTACATTCATTAATTTTTTTTAATGAGCTCTTTGTTCTGAATGCATAGCACATTTCAGCCATTTGTCAACATTACCTTGATGAAACTTGAGTTTGTTATTCAGCTGCAGCAAAAATCTATAATTTTTCCCTCTGCCTTTCTCTTTTATTCTTAATTTGCTTCTCAGCATAAATGGCATGAGTCCACAGAAAAAAACAACAACCCCAAGATCAAAATAATGCATGAAATGCCATAATGATCTTGGAGGGGACAGTGTATGTGCCATGGAACAGAAATACAAAGAAACCAGTTACCACTAAACTCTTATTTTCTTGCTCAATGAAAACCTGCTCTATCCCTACAAAATATATGGAAGGGAATCTTTCAAGTAGGATACCTGTGTTAGGTCAACTTGGGTTTTCATAATATTTATGGTATTTCATCTTATATGCTAAGATAAGAAGTGAACATCAATAGTTCATACAACATATTGTTCATGGATTATCAAATTTTATCACTAAGCACTAGAGAACAGGATGGCGGAAGAGGATGCCTTTGTTCTGACCCAGGCTTCGTCAAACGTAATTAAACATAAACTTGTTTTAAAAGCAAGAGGTAATTTTAATGCAACGCTGGGAATTATATTCATTCGCAGCCAAAACTAACTTAAACAGATAAGCACATGCCTATCAGTGCTGTGGAATGCTGCCAAAAACAAAAGTATCCAAATTAATTATAACAGTACCAGAAAAAAAAAAACCGATCAGAATATGCAGAAGGATTCAGAATATATTGAACTGCTTTTCTTCATGCAAAGCTTTCGTCATTGAGTTCTGACTTTTATCCCTTATGGGAGGGGCCATCACCTCCCAGCCTTACTCCTGAGTCGCCTCCTCTGCTTCAGCTGCTCTCGCCTTCTAGCAGCTCTGCACACTTGCGCACTGGGAACAGGCTCCCCTGGGTCCTCTGCTTTGCTGCTGCCAGACTCCAAAGGCTCCAGAATACAGAATACATGTAACTCCAAATTATTCAAAAAGCAACTTTATCATGGATCCCTTTAATATTTCTACGAAGTCTCACATCATTGCTCAGTTGCCAGCGATATAGGCTGCTACCTGAGTGAGGAAATAAAATCTGAGTGATGGGAGGTAATCCCTTGATCAAATTGTGTCAGGTCTGAGTCTCACTGGAAAAGCATACACTTTTTGTAATCTAAACAACTGTAAAAGAAAACAGATCCCAAACCCTCATGGCTATAAATGAAACGAAATGCTTAATACTATCCCAAAGGGCCAGTTCAGTGGTTCCCAGTCTTTTTTCTTGATTCAGACCATTGCATCGCCATCAAAAGCATCTGTGGATTCTCACATAAGCACACTTTTTAAATCTTTTTAACTTGGACTGTGTCAGAAGATATTAAAAATGTGGGTATACTGTATTACCTCATTCATAAATGTATTGCTCTTCTTAAGTACCTTTATCTGTATTATCTTCCATAACCCTCAGGGAACAACTGCAGTAGACTTATGGGAAAGTAGAGGTTTACAGTTCATAGGTAGGGAACCATTAATGAAGCTTTTTAACCCACTCTGATCTCCATTAGCGATGTTGCTGATCTAATATTCTGGGCTTGGAGTCAGGGGATTTTGTGCTAGTTGCAAAGGTGGACTGAAAGCCCTTTGATTATAAGAAAAATATTTTTGCAGAAAACAAGAGGAGGTCAAGAAGTATTCTTTGTGGACAAGCCACCAAATGTATTGCACTGGTTTAGAGACTGAGCCCTCCAACCACAAGGGACTTTTGTATTGATAATTCAGTGCCACATTACTACAACAAAACAGAAAGAGAGAGGGGGAGGGAGGGAGAAGGAGAGAGAAAAGATGGAAACACAAAGGTAAGTTCCTTAATGGAGTTGTGACCAAAGGTGCAATGTTATCAGGCAAAATATATCTCAGTAGAAATCTTTCAGATTCTAAGTTGTTTTTTTTAAACTGATTGACCCTTTCTTGAATTAGACTAGGAGCTTGCCAAGTATATATGAGGTCACTGCAGACTCATTGTTATGCACTGTTCAAGTTTAATATCAAACGACCACATGTCCCGTGTCAAATGAAGCAAGTTGAGTCTTTCACATTTTAAAAAAAAAAAAATTCACAAGCCCAAATGTTAACCCTTTATTTCTAGCTGATACAACATAAACATATGATATGACTTCTTACTACTTTGGCTTATAATGTCACTATAATACAAGGATATGGTGTTGGATCCAGGAGATGGGAAACATTTTATTTTTTTAGCATAATAGAACAAAGATTTCTTGACTGGATATAAAACAAATTTATAAGGGGGGTATTTCAGCAAAAATAAATAAATAAATACAAACCTGACCTTTTGCTTTGCTTGATTTCATTCTTAAATTAATGCTCGCAGCGTTAACAGAATTGCTTTATTTATTGAGGTATCAAAATGTCAAATGAGGATTTCAACATTTTCTAAAAAATATTCCTTAAAATAAATCTTTCATTCGTTCATGCAAAGGAAGATGGAATAATTTGCTATTTCTTATGGTGGTAGGATATCTGCAATAGTACTTATTGCCATCAATGTAAGCAAAGTAGTATAATGTAAAATGCAGATTAAAAGGGATGTCATGACTTTGGGAAATATTTGCTGTAAGGTTGCAGCATCTCGGAAAAAATATCCTAAACATTGCCTATACCCAAGTCTTCAGAAATGAAGAAATCTCCACCATTTTTGCACAATTTTACTCATAAAATTATTTCATCGCATTTCTGCATTAAGATACATAATAATCAGTGCATTTATCCACCCCACCCCACAAATATACATTTCCAAGTGTATTTGGATGATATATTTTTCTGAATTATGGTTGGGTATTTTGCAAAGTAAAGAAGCCAATTGTTCTCTAAATGATAACTTGCACCTTAATAATATAAGAGAGGATCAAGGCAGTTCATATCAGTAGGTATTTTCCTAGTTTCAATATAACTCTATTTCCATTTTTTTAAAAAATTTGAACAATGAATTGAATTAAAAACCAAAGTGGTTTTTAAAATCAGGGATAGAAATCTCAAAATGAAAAATATACCATTATATTCATAAAAACATGTATTCTATCAAAATTTATTAGAATTTATTACAATTTAGATGCAGTGTCAGATTATATAAACTATTATATCTTTAATCCTTCCCGGAACTATGTAAAAATCAGGCCAATTCTCTGGACTGAATCTCCTTACAAGCTTTTATTATTTAATTAATTTTAAGTATTTTTGTACGTAATTTTCTAAATTTCATATTTTACTTCATCTTTTCCGATTTACATCATATCATAGGCATCTTTATGAATAACCTTTCATAATCAAACTATAACTCAAGGAATGGGTTTAGTCTGAATTGGCCCGATTTGTTCTTAACAAATTCTTGGTAACTGGTAGCATTTGCTATATTTCTTATAGATGGCACATAAATCTATTCTTTGTAGTTTGTTCTCCTCTCTTCTTGCTTCAGCTATAATCAGAAATACTTTTTTCCCCTGAAGGTTCTGTGAATATTTCCCATTAGCTGCATTTTTCCAGACATACTCTTTGTATTTACGACTTCATAATTCTCAAATCTGTCACAATCAGTGCTGAAGGAGCATGGCAGGGTGTAATGAAATAATTTCAAGAGAAGTGTTGCAACCCAGCAGCAATCTGCTTTTCTCTCCCACCAGATGCAGAATGAATAATATTTTGGGACATGTACTTATAAATCAGTGCACCCTTTAATTAAGCAGCACATTTGACTACAGAAGAATTAATTAGCAATTTGTGGCATCAGCCATGGCCTATTATCAAAATGCCTGTAATGCAATCAAATGCAATTGCCGGGGAGCCTTTAGAACTAACTATCAGCAAGTTGCTTTAGTTTAGATTTTGGAGTTTCTTCTAACAGACTCAGGCAATAACCTGGATTTAGAATATTTGTTTGTTTTTCTTCAATTGTTTGAATCTATATATATAAAAGCAAAATACCACTCATGCATCATCACAAAATATTATTCAATCTCCGTAAAATTTCTGCTATCGGTTCTCCAGAACTGGCCAGAACCTGCTGAATACCACTTCTGGATGCTAAGGATTTCTACTCCCGCTCCCCACCTGAGAACAAATCTGTTCCAAATGCAAAACACAAGCAGAGGAGAGGAGTTTCAGTTTTAGTTTCACAGCACCAAGCAGCTTAATATAGAACAGTTGAGCTAAGCCACGCCCGGGCTCCTTATTGTCTCCTTGCTCACACAGCAAATACTGTTTCACTTTCCAAACAACCCTCACACACTGACAGGATGCTAGCCAGATAAATACCGATGGATATTGGTAGTCAGAGGCAGAATTCTCCCCCACCCCTTTATTTTCCTCCCAAAAACTAAGCCCAAAGACATAGTTTCATAACAAAGCATGGGTATCGAGCTAGACAACTATGTATATCATACCTAGCATTTGGGCTTAGGTCTGATGGCTTATATGCTGGTGAGTCAAAGGCAACATTTCAAGTAACTAATCCTAGCCTATGCATGAAGTATATGGCTTCAACTACTACCTTCTATCCTTTGAAGCTACTAGCATTGCAGTAGATCCTATTTTGCATACCTCCCAGTTCTTCTTGTGAACTGGTTGGCATTAATGAAATTTGGTAAGCTAATGGTTAAATGGATCTGCCTTTGAGAAGGAGTTATAGAGGATGGCTTTTTAGTTTCATACATAAAATAGTGATTCAAGATATTCTCCAGATGAAGGTGAAAGCAATGCAGACATTTCACTGAAAACATAACCCATAGAAGCTTTCTGCTTTTATCTCAGGTTAGATAACTGAAACAATAAAATCTTTCCTAGGGCTGTTTCAGTATTACAGCTGATTTATACTGGTGCTCTTACTGCTCAGATCTGAAAACAAGAATTAAGGTGGATCAGATGGATTAACAGAATGTCAAAATATTTTCAAAAATTTAAAAGAAGCCTTGAGCTATAGCCTTAAAAGACTTAACTCTGAGTATTACAAAGTTATGTTTCTGATGTAGGGCTAGAAATAGGGGTACTACAAATGTAGGAGAGTGAAGACCCTCCTGTGGTCTATCTTCCCAAGAGGAATTTATCACACCAGTTTTGCAGCCCTTATATTGGTTACAGTAAGATTCCAAGTGCAAGCTAATCTACTAGTTTTATAAACCACTAACTGGATTGGCACCCAGGTGTTATGACTCCCCTTCGAAATTCAAACGAACGAAACAAAAAGCAGCCGTTTCACAATTAAATCAAACGGAAAGAAGTCTTATTAGATAACGGCTGGCAGAAACCACAGCATAAATCTTACTCTGTCCGGCAAACCAGTCCTGGCAATAAATCCTCAGCCTCAGAGCTCTTTGCTGTAACGTCCTCACTCAAATAGTCATTTTGTTTCTGGCAAAATGCACCAGCTCAGCTGTGTCCTTTTATACCCATTAAGGCAATATGCTAATTAACTGGCTTGCCCTTCAGATTAATGTTTCCTGGTTCTGACGTCAATCCACGATCTAACAGTCATCAGAGTCAAAACTCCCAACAGGACCGATCCTTCCAATCACAACACCCAGGTACTTGAAGGATCACCTTATCCTACCTAAATCGCAGAGTCCTGTATGATAATTTGGGAAACACTACTGTTTAACAAATTAGGTCAATCCAAACTAAACCTGTTCCTTGAGATATAGTTTAAGTTATAAAAAGCTAGGAAAAGTATAATCAACCAATCTAGACAACAAAATGAAAAAGAGTTGCAATTATCCTGGCTATGCTAGCTTTTGGAGTTCATGGTTTAAAAAAAACATGAACCATTCAAAAGTGCAATCCCTATTTTGTAATGGAAATTGTTGAAATCCTGCAGCCACCTTTATTGGTATGAAGAAACCTGTCTCACACTGAATGAAAGAGAAATGATGGAGTACTACATATATGGTTTATTGCTTTTCTTGTTATTCTACCATAGGATAACATGTGCAACTCTCAGTTTGAAGGTGCAATAAATCTATGTCTTTAGAAAAGCTAGGAAAAGTACAATCAACCAATCTAGGTATTATGTATTTCTTTTTAGTTTCCAGTATATTCAATCCACAGAGTTGCAGAAGTAGGCAAAAGAATAAGGTGGAGGGAAGCCCACGTTGAAATATTATAGAGTGATTGCCTAGTTATCAGATTTTGGGACATTCAGTGCAAACAAAAGTCTCTGCATTTTCATTTTGAGTGGATTATAGCAAATGCATTATCAGTAGTGCATCACATGATGGTCTTGCAATGCTGCAGTTAAAACATTTGGCTTCCAGTGGCTTTTCATCACAGATGGGTTCTATTCATATCACACAACAGACTTCTTGTAAAAGCTTTGCTTTGGAAAAGTGGGATTAAAAGCAACAGTAAGAGACAAGTTACAAAATGGAAACTGTACTTAAAAAAAAAATCAACAGGAAGGCATGCTAACTATTAGCTAGATATAATGGAATATGTCATCTAGATGGGATGCAGATAGGTGATTTTATTCAGAAAAAAAAGGTTATTAATAAAAAGTATATCCATGTCCTGTCATTTTTGGCATCCTATTTATGGAACTGTTGCCATTTGTTTGAAAGAATAACCTATTGCTAGTACCGAACAATATTTGTGTTAGAGGGTGTGTGGTCACAGAAGCAGTGTCCCCTGTCAAAAAACATCTTCTGTTTGCTCTGACTCCAAAATTTTAAAATTTGATTACTTGTTTCTATAGAAAGTGGTAGAAAGAAGTCCTAAAGAAGCCAGCACATAGGCTGATGAAAATGGACTATTTTGATAAGGTCTTATTTTGCTCTTGGGATGAAGGAATGTGACCAAGCCATTGAATTCTGATGCTATACTGTAAGTAGCATTATGTGCCAGTGTATTGCATGGAACTTCTAATAGATGCAATATGGGCAACAGTGTATTGATATGCAAGTTTGTCTCTCGATCGTAGATCCTATCTTGCTCAAATGCAATTAATCTGATGTATCTGCTAAGCATCAGAAATATTTAGTTAGCAAATAGAAGACTGAAACTTTGGTGATGAATAAAAGTACAATTAGATTCTGAATGCGGGACACTTTTTGATAGTGTTAAGAATGAACCTTTGGAAAACTGTACATAGAAAGAAGTGAAAGAAACTAGAGTGAAAATAGAATAATTTTATTTGTGCAGATTTAACCTCTGCTGTTTATTGAATGTTAACAATTTTTATTATTGTTTTATTGTAGTGTTTTGTTTTTTAAAAAAACTTACTAGTGTTATAGTATGCTGCCTGAGGACCAGTGCATCATTTTCTCAGCATTTTAGCAGGAAAAAAAAAACCCTAAAACACACAGCCAAAAATAACAGAAGAAATGGGACAAGCTCTTTCTCTTTCCCTCCATCCAAAGATCAATTCATGATACAAACAGAGGCACCAGATAGCAGCTGCTTAGGAGATACTTAGCTTTGGAAATAGCCCTGCTTCTCAGTGTAAGTATTCTATTTATGCCAATAGAAAAGAAATGTTTGCTCGAGGCCATTTACTTTTTAGTTTGCACTGGGATGTGACAGCCGTTACAACTGCAAGACAGACAGATGCTTATGTTTGAGCTGAGTCTTCTTTTCTGCTTTGCTTTATTTTATTCCACCCAGCATAGATCAACCCGAGAAAAATATGGAGATAGGATGGGGAATCTCATTTAAGGCAATTTCAGCAAAATGCAGGTAGATATTTAATTCACTTTTCCTATCAACATCTTTAACTGATTGCTGGAAAAAAATCCAAAGTCCCTTGAGGAAATAAGTTTTAAAATAAGCTACACTTGCAACATTTTGAAGTAAAAGTTCTCCATAATAAATATTCATATGATTGGATATTTTTATTATTATGTTGTTGTTCCTGGCTTTCACAGTTGCTTGTTTGTTTCCTTTATATATATTTTTCTCTCTCTAGAGGATGGAGAGTTTTATTATTTAATAGTAAAGCATCAGCCCATGAATTGCAGCAGAAAAATGATGATAAATGAATAAAAAAAACAAAATAATGTGGTTCTGATCATGGAACAGTTGGTCTGTCCTATTAAGCTGGAATTAATTATAAATCTGGCACAAGCTTAGGTGTGTGTGTGTGAATATATATGTACACACACACACATATATATAATTCTGAAGAAGGAAAGAAAAGGGAAGCTTCTATTTTGGAAAAGTTTAGCTGTCCAAACTTAGCTTTATTTTTAATTATTTCATTTATTAGATCTTTTAAAATCCCACTTTTATTATTTTATGAGTAGCCCAAGGCAGCAAAAATACATAATACATCCATCCACCTTCAATTTTTCCCCATAATAACAACTCTATGAGTTGGGTTGGGCTGAGAGAGAGAGTGACTGGCCCAAAGTCACCCAGCTGGCTTTTATGCCTAAGGCAAAGTATAAGAGTTATTAAGATGACCAGTGGATGGTAAATTATGCATAACAGTAGCCATTGCAAAGTTCCTAATTTTCACATTAGTACCAACAACAGGATAAAACTGCTCAGGAGAAATACTATCAATATCCAATAGCTATGCAATTATAAAAGTTACAGATTCAACAAAAGCCTAGCATGTACAAATTGTAATTATGCATTAAGAGATTATATGTCAATTTAGCCTAATACTTGTGACTCCATTACATTTGTACAGAAAAAGAACAAGTAAATCCAGTAGTTGGAGATGTAGTTGGAGATGCAACCAACATATTTCCTCATATTTCCTCATTAAAACATATGCCTTTGCAATATCCTAAAATTACTATTTTCTGGGAAAATATAATTACATATATTCATTTTATTTTCAGATAAAGTTTAATATTTTCAGATGCATATATCCTTTTGAACTGCATATCTACCATATGGAAAATGACAGCTGGAAAATTCTTTGTACCCTAATTATTGCTGAAAAATTGTTTCTTCAACATTGGAAATACAAATTTATGATCCTACTGTAATTATCCAATGGATTGAAGATTCATTTATTTTATTCCTTTTCATACATAAAAACAGTCCATGCAGGTACTAGATTTCATTGTTGTACTTGTTGTATACTAAATCCACAATCAGATAAATGCTTTTATCATTAAAATGTTTTTGTTATTTATCTTTTTGTCATTTATTTTATCCTCTTCTGCTTTCAAGGCATTAACAATAGGAGAAAGGAGAGAGTTCCATTGGATACTTTAAAGCATCTGTAAAAAAAAAATAGAGATGTATATGTAAAAATATCTCCAAAACCTGACTTAATCCCACTAATAAAAGTTCACCTAATAGATTGAATTGGTCAGAAACTAGTTTTCTAAAATGAGTATCCTGGAGATAGATAGATAGATAGATAGATAGATGATAGATAGATAGATAGATAGATAGATAGATAGATAGATAGATAGATAGATAGATAGATAGATAGATTAAAAACAGCCTTATTTTGATTAGGTAATAGTAAATAATATGTTGTGTAAGTTCAGATAAGGGACAAAGAATTTGAATTTGGTTTTTTTTTAAACTTCTCCTTACTTTCACACTATAAATACTATAAAATCTAACATTTTAACAAGCTAGAGATAGGAAGGATATTATGTTAGGCAATGTCCATAATTTTTTTAGGGGAAATGCTATTTATTTATTTTTGATTAGATTTTTATCCCAACTTTGATTGCCTTAGGGCAGGATCTATACCAAAGATTATGTCTCTTATTTTTCCCAGAACAATAATTCTGTTGGTAGGCTGGGTTGGGAAAGAGTGACTGGCTAAAGTCACCCACTCCATGGCTGAGGATGGACTTGAATACATGGTCTCCTGGTTTCTTCCCAAGTGATCAAAGCTTCCATTCATAATGTGGATCTTTACTTTACATCTGTTGAAAAGATATTTCCTGATCATATGGCAATTTTGATATTAAGTCTATAGGCACATGCCATCATTACTCAGATAGTCATCGCTCAAGGTTGAGGATAGTCCAGATCTGACATGGTTTATAGGAAGACTTTATTGAACTTCTTAAGACAGCTCACACCTCCAATCATTTTGAAGCCAATAAAACCCAAAATGTTTCACTACTATTGATATTGTAGTACTGTTTACTTAATGATGGTAATTGGGATCAGAATTCCCACTATGAAATCAGTCCCATGAAGTGAAGTCCCATGATCGCATTGTTTAGCAATGACAATCCCAGTGGTTGCCATCATTAAGTGAGGATCATGGATAATTAAGCGAGGATCTCACATTAATGCAACTAGCAATTTCTTGCCAACTTCTAACAAGCAAAGGTAATAGGATTGCAGGCAGGAAGTTGCAAGTTTGTCCGAGCTTTTTCTTAGGTGACTTGCAAGCAGGTGGTAAGCAGGTAAGTGTCGGAGGTAGAGGATGATTGCTGCAACCCAGCATGAGTATGGTCTGGTAGGAGAGTACTATGGAGAATGGACTGACTTGTAGGTGGGTGGGGATATGCTAAGGAGTATGAGATCTTCAGACGTGGTTTTTCTCCTTCAGAAAAAAGCAAATGGGATTCAGAATAACTTGTGACTTTACCAGCTAGCTCCAAACTGACTTTGCCTGTGGGAAGCCGGCAGGTCATTAACTGAGGATTACCTGTAGTTAGCTATGAGATAGGTGCATGAACTTGTTTTCATTGCACAATCTTATCTCCAGTGTTCTGCAGTTATCCCAGGTTTCCATCTTTCTATTAAATCATGAAAATGAAAGCATTCATGAAGTAGAAATTGTAGTCTAAGATCGTTTTTAAGCTTCTTGTTATTTATTTTTTTTCAGTCTCTTAAGTGAATACTTTTTTAAAAATACAAAATAAAATGATGTAAATTAATTATACTAAAACAGTTGACTAAAAAAGTAAAAATGCATACAACAGTATTAAAAGATCACGACTGTAAAATTAATAAGCCTAGAAATAAAAAAAGGGAGGGAAAGAAGGAAAACAAAACAAAAATACCCTGAAAACTTTGATGGTATTGGTCAGTTTTCTTTTTGTCCCTTTGCTTGAAAAAAAAATGGAAATGTTCATGAGCCGTGTACATAAACAATCCATTTCTCCAATAGCATAATTGCTTTAGACAGCTGCCATGCATCCCAAATCTATAGAATATTGATAATTTAAGAGATACTGGGGATGTTGCCAAGAGGAATATAATACATTCTTATATTACAGTGATTGATAGTGAGCCTTATCAAAATTATTATAGGTATTAGCCCAAAATATTCCAATTCCAGATTTGTATTTCTAAAAGCAGGGTGATCATAACCTATTATATTTATTTATTTGTTTGATTGATTGATTGTTTGATTTATATTGCCGCTTATTTGCACATGGTGACTCAAGGCAGCTTACCCAATGTAAAATCATATTTAAAACTAAAAATAAAAATAAAAACAATAACAACTAACAAAAAGAATCAAATAACTTAGTAAAGTACAATAGAACAAAAATTGGGAAAACAAAAAACAAAACAAAACAAAGCAAAACCAAAAACCAACTCCCACCCCGCCACCCCGATGACAGCAGGTCACACTAGCCATCTGATGGGTTCCATCCCTCTCTGGGTTCCCCAGGCCCTCTGGCAAAACCAGGTCTTCAGTGCCTTTCAGAATAGTACTGTATTAACGAGGGGGCCTTCTAATCTCTGGGGGAATGATGTTCCAGAGAGATGGAGCTACCACAGAGAAGGCCCTTCTTCTAGGTCCCACCAGGTGTATCTCTCTCAGAGGTGGGACCTGTAGCATTCCTTGCCTCCTCACTCTAATGGGTCAGGTAGATGTCACTGGCAAGAGATGTTTCCTCAGATAACCTGGACCCAAGCCATGAAGGGCTTTAAAGGTGACAACCAGCACCAAGAAGCAAATTGGCAGCCAATGCAGCTCCTACAGGAGAGGTGATACATGTGCACACCAAGGTCTGCATAAAACCATGTGGGCCGCTGCATTTTGCACCAACTGGAACTTCTGGATGCTCTTCAAGGACAGCCCCATGTAGAGCGCATTATAATAATCAAGACGGGAAGTGACCAGGGCATGAGTGACTGTGAGTAGGGACCGCTGATTCAGGAAAAGGCATAAATGGTGCACAACCCGCAGTTGCATAAAGGCCCTCCTGGCCACAACCGCCACCTGCTCTTTGAACAGGAGTCGTGAGTCCAGGAGAACCCCCAGATTACACAGAGGGTCTATTTGGGGTAGTGACACCTCATCCAAGACTAAAGTGGTAATTCTCCCTCAACCAACGAACCCCAGACCCAGAGCCACTTGGTCTTGCATGGGTTTAGTTTCAACTCGTTGCTCCCCATCCAGCCCCTAACAGTCTCCAGGCATTGCAAGAGGGAGGACACAGCAACGCTTAACTCACCACAGGCCGAGACATACAGCTGAGTATCATCAGCATATTGGTGATACCTCAGTCCATGGTGATGGATGATCTCACCCAGCTGTTTCATATAAATGTTGAACAGGAACGGAGAGAGTACCGAGCCCTGCGGAACCCTGTAAAGCAGTGGGCGAGGGTTGGATCTTTCTCCTCCTATCAACACTGACTGAGAGTGGCTGCAGAGGAAGGAAGTGAACCAAGACAGCACAAGGCCTCCCACTCCCATCCCCTGAAGCCGTTCCAGGAGAATCCCATGGTCAATGGTATCAAAAGCCACTGAGAGGTCAAGTACAGCAAGGATGAATGCACTACTCCCATCCTGCTCCCACCAGAGATCATCCAAAAGTGCAACCAATGCTGTTTCTGTCCCAAATCCAGGCCTGAATCCTGACTGGTAGGGGTCGAGATAATCCGATTCATCCAGAAAACTCTGGAGCTGCTGCGCGACCACCTTCTCAACAGCCTTCCCCAAAAAGGGAAGATTGGAGACAGGTTGGAAATTATCCAACCAGGTGGAGTCCAGCAATGGCTTCTTAAGAAGAGGCCGGACCACAGCCTCCTTAAAGTGCTGGGGCACCATCACCTCCTGTAGAGAAGCATTAATCACTGCCAGAGTCCACCTGCCTGTCACCTCCTGGAAAGCTTTCACAAGCCAGGAGAGACATGGGTCTAAAATACAGGTGCTCACGTGTATATTCCCTAGGATCCTGTCCACTTCCTCAGGAGCAACAGGGCAAGAACCTGCCACAGAAGCTTCCACTGGATCAGCAACCATGCCGGCATCTAACTGGGAATGAAGTCAAGCGATTTTGTCTTTCAGAAAATCTGCAAATTCCTCAGCACCTTCCTTCAGGTGAACCTCTATCTTCTTCCCTAAGAGGAGATGGCTCACTTTAAAGAGGGTCTCTGGGCGAATATCTGCAGATGTAATTAGCGTGGAGAAGTATTTACACTTCGCCCCACAAATTGCCATAAGGTAGGCTTTAGTAGCAGCTCTTACCCATGTTCAATCGAGTTCATCTCCTGTCTTCCGCCAGCAGCGCTCTAGACATCTCTTCGTGTGTTTCATCTCTCTCAGTTCCTCTGTATGTAGTCCTCACCTTATGACCATTATAAAGCCTGCCTATTTACAGTCACAAGTTGTGATGGTCAATAAATAAGGTGACTATGCCTTAATTAATGACCCCCCCCACTTTAATGAGCAAGGTCATTAAACAAGGCAATCATGCCTTGGTTAATGACCCCCTACTTCCGTTTTCCCTAATGCAGCTTGCTCCACCCTTCAAGACCTCATCCACCCCCTGAAGCCTCCTGTGCTTTGCTTCCTACCCTTCGGGGTCTCCACAGCAGGCCCTTCTGCTTGCTTTCTCACACCACCAGGTCATACACCCTCTTCCCCATCACCAGTTGTGCACTTACCTTTGGAAAACCTCTAGAGTTGTGGAGCTCATGTCAGGTAAGGAGGGCCCACTGCTGCATCCTGTTAGCATCCCAGGCCATGTGGTTCCATCCTAGAAGTGGGCACCATTTTCACAGGAGGCATAATGAATGAAAATAACATCAATTTTATCAACTATGTTCAACTTTTTACAAAGATTATTAGTTACTAGCTTCTATCCATTAATCTCTAATCACTGTGTAACTTCAGAAACACCCATTGCAACTTAATAAAGCATAATACAAATGTTTTAAATTGCATAGTGCCAAGAAGCACTTTACATAAACCAAACTTTTAAAAAATGTATAAAGGTTAAATAACCAATTTTATATCCTATTTTTAAATTGTGATCATTGTATCATGTTTTATCGATAGATGGATCAAAGTTATATCTGGAAACCAATGTGTGTCTTGCAGTATTAAGTACAGGTGACCCCATGGAAATCTGTATCTGATTTCTCTTATATTGTGATAACCTAGAATCTGAATTTTGGAAGAAAACATCTTGCATTATATGTGTACTCATTTAATTTTGAACAGGATTACTTTCAGTGATGCACAGAAATGGGATCTTCAGAAGACAATAGAACCAAATCAGCCAGATAGTCAATGTCAGAGGCAGATGGATTGGAGATGGACACACTTTCTTTTGGTTCATCCTATCTCTAAATATAAATACTATTTTGACTATAATTAATGAAGGGGCGTAATTGTCCAACATCTTCACCTCAAGAAAATATGCTGTCAGCTCTTGAAATGACTCTAGCTGAAGCCATATTTTTCTTGCTTTGTTTCTTAGTTGCTATCCTTAGGCCAGGGGAGGGGAACCTGTGGAATGTAGGATGTTTTCCTCCAATGTGCTAGACATAACAACACTAAGGCTCCTGAGAACCAAGGCGAGATCAATGTGCCCTAGCAATGGCAGGAGGAGTGCCAAGAAGTTCATCACCTGCTTAGTTGGCTAACGTAACCTGTGACACAAGTGGACTCTGTTCTTTAATAATGGCAAAAACATGGGGATTACTCAGTATTGATTTTACACAGGGATGGGATTCTACCAGTTTGCAGCTATTTGCTAGAACTAGTTGTTAACACTCTAAGCAGTTCGGAGAACCGGTTGTTAGAAGAAATTACTGGCCTAATCCTGTAAGGAAGGCAGGAAGGAAACATTCTGGTGTTGCTTACAGAAACTGCCTCTCCATTAACCCTTATTACATTCTTGGCAGGACTAGACTTCCTGTCTCAGGAACTTCTCTGGAGTTTTTCTCTCCTCCTTTGCTGGTACGTTGCTTGCGTGGAGTGACCATTCAACGTTACAATGGCACTGAAAAAAGTGACTTATGACCATTTTTCACACAACTGTTGCAGCATCCCCACAGTCATGAGAGGCCAGACGAGGAGATGTGTGCCTCAATGTGAGTGATATTGAGTTGGCCACACCCAGCCAATAATATGGCCACCAAGCCACACCCACCAATTTAGCCACTTCCACAGAACTGGTTGTTAAAAAATTTGAATCCCACCTCTGGTTTTACATTTGACTATGTTGATACAATGTACCCAATAAACTGGGTTTTTGAGGAAGCCAAGGCATCAGAGTCTTGAATTGAGTGGGAGCATTATTTGGAACCAAGACATATGCTGGTTCTCCATAAGTGCCTTCCCTAGCCTCTCAATGGTTCACTGCTATTGCTACTGCAAAGCCTTGTGTTGTTTCCCTTGGAGATCTCTTTGCTTCACCTCATAGTACCAGTTTCCATCAGTTGTTGACCTTACCATAATAGAATCTGTGCGTTAAGTTTGAATGTCATAGGAAGACTTGCTGAGAGACTTCATCCTTCTGAGTTCTTGGGGTGTTTGGACAACGCAGACTGACCTTCTCAATGCAGCTCCCACTTAAGTAATAAAGTCCCTTAGCTTTCCAAGGGTATTAAAACAGTTTTAATCTTTTGTTCTTTTGGTCCAAATGATGGAGGACATCATAGTGTCTTTAAAAGAAATTTAAAGTGTGTTGCTAGATGTGTTTTTATTTATTTGTTTCTCTTCCCAAGTCCTTGGGGATTGAGGCTGTCTGCTCTTTAGCTAGAAACTGCAACAAATAATTTCAAAAAGAGGGATCCTTGGTGCTCTCTGAGGTTGCTTTTCTTGCAGACATTTCATTAGCTCAGAGAGCATCAAGGACCCCTCATTTCAACCCTGAGCTACAAATATTATCCTTTATTAATTTCAAAAAATGAAACCTGGTTATGAAATGGCATTTCCTTCCAAATCTTATTCAAGGCTTCCAACCATAATAAGGAAAGCAATCCCATAATGAAAAGTGGAGGATGGTGCTAGCACTGTTTTTATACTGTTGATTTTGATTGCAGAATGGGAAAGATATTTAGAAGGCATCTGCAATTTTGACATAGTTCAGACACAAGGACCAGAATTCTTTCTGTACAACCACTATAATTTTACTGTGATCCAAATAATTTTGCATAGATTTTTATGTTGTCATCCATCCATAACACTTTAATATTATTCTGTTTGGATCATTTCTGCTAACAAACATTAAGACTGCCCTATGGTATCCTGACATTGCATACATTAAAAAAAATTAAGATTATTCGAGTGTCTGTGTGTATATGTGTGGGAAAGAATGTGTGTGTATCTTGGGTGCAAAACAGACTGTGGTTCACTATTTATTGTATGCAATATGCTAGGAAGTTATAATATATCTCCTCATGCTCTCACAAGATTACTTTTTCTGGCTGCATGCCTTCAAGGCTAAACTTCTTAAACAAGTTAATGTTTTAAATCTTTTCTCAGTGGTAAACCATTTGCCAGTGTAATTATATTTCGGTGTTGATTTTGGTTTGGGAGGAGGTTGTAGGGAAAAGGATGAAATAGCTTCCATCAGTAGGTTTTTAGTGATCCTTTTCTCCACTTCCTACCAAGCCTATTGAAAGTGCTTGTAGAAACAGCATCCATTATTAACAGATAAATGTTTTATTAAAGATATCAAGACCATGAAGATTTGTAACTTTAATAAACCATTTTCTTATTTTAAGTCTATAACATTATACAGTATATTGAACAACTGGGATATCTTTTAAAGGATTGTAGTCAGGCATAGCCTCAGAAAATTGATATTTTTGCTTGTCTAGGGAAAATTTGAGCTTAAGAACACATTGGTAAAGGATTTTTTGAAAGTTTTGAGTTCAGATAAAGGCTTTGCTTATACAGTACATTAGCAGTTACAATTAAACAATGGAAAAATTCAAAGGGTGGTGTTCATTCAATTTACTTATAGAAATAATTTGCAGCAAGCTCAAGATCATTGTGAGTTGGAATCTATTTGTGAAATTGGATCTCACAAAATTTATTAAGCTAATTTCCAATATTCCAGTAGGATAATCCATGTTAATTATCAAAGTATTGTCTCCAAAGACTTGGGAAAGTTCTGGGTTAATATGGATTGTTATAGAGCTTCTACATATATAGATATACAGTATCAACCAGTGAAGAAGACATTGCTTCCTTTGCAAGGTAGCTAACAACTTGCTGGTTTTAGCTTATATGCTAGTAAACAGACATGACCAGAGCATTCAAGGCACTAGAAAACTGCAGCAAAAAAGCATATCTGAAATCAAATTTGCATTGGGAGAAAGGTGAGTAAAACGTCACTTTGTCTGCTTCTGCCTTGAACCTGTTGTCATCTTGTTCTTGCGACAGAGCAACCAGGCAGTATGAATGAGCTCAATGACCAAAAAATAATAATGAGTGTGCCTTTGTACTTTAAAAAAAAAAGCCCAGGAAGAGTAGCTAGCTCAGAAAAAGAAAATTTGCATTAAAAAACCCCTTCCAGACTTCAAATCAATAGTCTTCTATTGCAGGGGTCCCCAACCACCAGGCCGTGGACCGGTACTGGTCCATGGAACATTTCCTATCGGGCCACCGGTTTGCTGGGTGCCGCCATCTTGTTTGACGAGAAAGTGCTTCCGGGTGAGCTTTTCCGGTTGGAAAGCGGCGTTTGGGTCCTGAAGGAATCCTCGCACCTTAGTTTCATTGAAGGGGGGGCTTCGAATGAAACTAAGATGCGAGGATTCTTTCAGCACCCAAGGCAAGGTGAGCCGAGCAACCGTCCCAAAGCCATCCCAAAGCGAAGCCCATTGACAAAGGTGGAGTTGAAGGCGGTGGGGAAAAGCGGGGGATGGCTGGCTGGCCAGTTGCTCAGCTCGCCTTGCCTTGTCATGCGTGCTGATGCCGGTACAGGGACGCAGATCATTTTGTGATGCCGGTACCGGGCTGTGGCACAAAAAAGGTTGGGGCCACTGTTCTATTGGTCATGCTAATGTTATACCTTTTGTGCTATTTTAGGAAGAATAAAACTACTTTAAACCCACAACACATAAATGCATCCAGTCAACATTTGTAATGGGAGCTAGTAAATACAGAGTTATGTTCTCTGTTTCTACTATCCAAAAATGATTGCTAGTCTGTTCTGGCAACAGAACAACTGGGAAATGCAGCTAAGCAGAGCCTCATTATATGGAAATTCCCTAATTCACACTCCAGGCTTTGAAAATTATCTTGGACAAATTATATTTAAACCTTGAATTTTGGACTATCAACAAATTTAGCTCCTCGCTTGCAATTTTAATTACAGAGCCTTACTCTCTTTGTCTCTTTGGAAGTGCTTATTTGCCAATGTTTTTAAGCATAGAACTGTTTAGTTACAGAGAAACAGAAAACGTTTGACAAAGCCACAGTGAAATATATTTATGTTATTTGGAAAAAATACAGTTTCTCTTCTTTGTTCTTTTCAATTTGTTAATAAGAGCTAAATTGTATTACTGTGGTCCATTTCCAGGCATTCAAATATCAAAAAATAAATAATCTTTGCTTATTTTAGAGGTATGCCATCAACTTCCATATGTTTAATAGCAATGAATCATCCTCACCCTGAACTAGTTATACCCCAAGAATATGGGGTATAACTAGAGAAGTAATTGTGCTTTTTTTCAATACTTTTCCATTAATCATTTAAGAACCAGATAATACCAAATAATTGGAAATAGGGAAAAGTATTTTCCAGTTTATATCAAAAGATTGAATGAACTACAGTTTCCAATTCTTCTCCATCCTAAACATTTGAAGCCAAACCAAGTTCACAATAATAGGAATTTAATCTAAGAAGAATATCTTCCAAACAGGACATTCAAATTGACCAATTGATAGCTTGATAAACCTGGTCAGATATTTTATAAGTGATCCCTATTATATCTCTTTGGCTAAGGGGCTGATTTTAAGATATATATTCCTGCATCTATATATATATATATATCACTTCAGATTATGAATTGTTTTAAAAATTGCAGTGCAGAGAATTTTTTTTTGCTCAAAAATGGAATATAATTACACCCATGATGTGAGGAAATATACAATTAGAAGGAATAGCTTAATACACTTCATAAAAACATTTATATTAGAGGAAAATGTGTATAAGAATCAACGAAAATACCCATGGTTTCTGTCTCACTGCCTCAAAGGAGGTGAGCAATTCAGAGTCTGGCAAGTTATTTATTGTCTTTTCCAGTTGTAAGGTGCTCCTCTTAGCAGTGTCCCTTTCCAAAAATTCCTGTTTGCTGTGGCCTAGATTCTTGCACAGAATATCTGGGGCATTTTCCACTCTTAACTTTGAAATGCTTCAGTTGCTGTTTTAAACTTGAATATTTTACTGCCTTAATTTGTTCCAGTATGTATAAATTATGTCAGTTATGTGTCACGAAGGGTCATAAAGATTTTTTTTACACCTTTAGTGATGTTTTATTTTATCTGTTTCTGTTTTTCTTTATCTGAAACAGAGGTGGTATTCAGCAGGTTCTGACCAATTCTGGAGAACTGGTAGCGGAAATTTTGAGTAGTTCGGAGAACCCGTGGTAACCTTCCCCTGCAGTGGAGTGGGAATGGAGATTTTACAGTATCCTTTCCCTGCCGTGCTCACCAAGCCACACCCACCAAGGTCTGCCATACTCACTAAGCCACACCCACAGAACCGGTATTAAAATTTTTTTGAATCCCACCACTGATCTGAAGATGTGAAACCAATAAGTTTGTACCTTCATCTTGATCCCTTTCTGAAAACAACAACTCTCTCTGTCTCTTTTTTTTCTCTCTCCCTATCATTTCCATATGTATCTCCCAATTCTCAAAGTCTGCTGATGAAGCTAAGTTTGGTGACTATGTTGATTATGTGCCATTAAGCTATTTTTTGACTCCTATCAATCATATACATAGACTTCCAATACTGCACTCATTTCTGCCGGGCATCCTCTTTTTTTCTCTTTTCTTCCATCGTTCCCAGCATTAGAATCTTTTAACTGGTTAAAGTTTCAGGTTGGGGGTCCAGAGAAATCAAATCAGGTGGTCCTATATGCCTATTACCTGATTTTATGTGATCATTCCAAAGTAGTAGAGTTCCCATCAATTTTATAATAGTCAACAAGGCTCCTACTAGTTTTCCATTTGAATGCCCTTGACTCTTCCAATATGGGGAACATATAGTATCTGGTTTTGAAGACAGATTGTCCCTTATTCCCTTTTCTTAGAGGTCTCCATTCTGGCATTTCCCACATGTTCATTCAATAAAATTTTCCAGAACAAACTAGTTTGCTTAAATGGACTATTGTAAGAGGATTTCATATGCGTGGATTTATATATTTACCCAAATACATTGCAGAAAATGCATTGCACACATACATAAATATCAGTCTATGAACAGAAAACCATACATCAATATATGTGAAAACCATCTAGTAGCACTAGAAACAGTATGGAACAATATGGTCTAAAGTTGGAGGTCAGCGTAGCATTATAGCAGTGACCCTCCTGACTTGGACATTGGTGAGGTGTGTGCTGGGACTTCAAATCACCAACACTCTTGCCTAAAAGCCATGCTGAAAGAAGAATAGGTAATACTGAACTAGATGATATAAAGTGGATGACTTCTATAAATTAAATATTAAACTAGATGGAGCAGTTTATACCAATTGTACACTTGTCAAAGTTAGCCATCAAGTCTGGGAAATAAAATGTATCAAAGATGCTTTCTGAAGTGGTGTAATCCTATGAAAGCTGTACTAAGTGTTCTTTCTAAAGATGAATCCAATATCTAGTTCAAATCTATTGATTTAAATCAACAGAACTGAGCTCTGTATGTCTGTGAAAGCAAAGATCTAAATTCCTACCTTACAAAAATTGATGCCTTGTTGAGATTAAATTCCACAATCATTTATGTTTGATAGCTTGATGTATTTATCAGGATTGCTCTGTTACTAGATAATGTATAATGCTACACCTGTCACAGAGACACATATGAGCAAGGAACATTAAGACAAACTTTTTGTTTAGAGTTCTCAAT
This sequence comes from Pseudonaja textilis, assembly GCF_049901715.1. NCBI lineage: Eukaryota > Metazoa > Chordata > Lepidosauria > Squamata > Elapidae > Pseudonaja > Pseudonaja textilis. The sequence goes on along the minus strand of NC_141992.1, from coordinate 31,689,169 downwards.
AAAACTGACAGTGACGCAGAAGCAGCTTGTTACATGGAATGGATCACAATATTCAGAAAATTGCACCTCAATCATAAGAACACTGCTCTAATGGTCTCACAATTCTTCCTGATGTCAGTAGTTGGTAGTTACAGTTCTAGTCCATGAGTCCTCAGAGTTCAGAGAACAAGAGTTTCCATTTTGCTTTAAGCCAAGCACCTAGAAGTGTGTTTTGGGGCCTTTATCTGCTGTGCCCCTTTCCACCCATCTTGCAAAATGACAAATGGATAGAATTGCAGCACAACAGCTACTCTGTCTCTTGTATAGGATCTTATGAACTTTCTAGTCATCCAGCATACATGAAGCTTCATTGGAGAGAAAGTATGTTATTCTGTCAGTGGCCAGGTAAAAGAGTGAAAAGAATTAGTTAATAATTAGACAATCTATGACCCATTAAGTCATTCTTACTTCCACAAATAATATAGGTGGTGATGCCATCACTTCCTCCTTGACTGACCCGCAGAACTGTCTGTCATTTTGCTGGAGAGAGAGAATACCAAGGAATCCATAAATCATGATGAAAACTGCACTGCTACTCTTCATTCTAGTGTGTCACCAAGGGCCTCCTTCCCTCCAGGAAGAAAGAGGGATCACATTTTGACTGTCAGCACCTTCTAGACAACCCTACTTACTAGTAGGCATCCAATTCATCCCCTGATCCTTCCACTTTCCATATATAATGTAATAGGTTTGTGTCTGCCATCTGTTGAGTCTTGCTGCCAGTTGATTAGATGGAAGGACCAGAGGATGGGAATACATCCTTCCATCTTCCCTTCTACCACACAATCTATGAGTTTCTAGGAAATCTAATAAAAAATATAGTGGTGCTGAAGTGACCACTACTTTGCTAAATTTCAATCCAAGTCATGGATCTCAGATTTTGAAACCAAATTCTTTAAGTTAGCTCATTTGAGATACTTTAGTTCAAAATTGTTGCTGTACAATACATTGTTCACCCAACTGAAGCTTACAAAATATCAACAGTCACAAGTGTTTTAGTGATATATAGATAGATGAGTTCTTCCTAGTGTTTTCCCACAGGTGCAGGGTCAATTTTTTGGATCAACAAGCACCATTGCAGTGTTGTGCCACAACACTATATATAGCTGTTAATCCATTGGTTGCAACAGGAACTGACCAACTGGCTTGTCACTTCAACTTGATGTTGGTTGGCCCATGTTAAGCTTAGCACTATCATTCAGGAGGGCAGGTTGCATCAGTATCAGCAAGGATGAACTAAACTCACTGGCAATTAGTTAATAATGAGTTAGATGCAGAATAAATTCAGTTCAGTTGTTTCCTCACCACCATACACAGTGGAGCAAAACAGAAAATATATTTTTCAGTTTCCTAGTTTTGAAATGTACGTGAAATTATTTTTAACAGTATATTTTATTTTACTGTTTGATGAATTTCAATTTTGGATTGTTTTGGTTTGTTTTGCTATCATGGTTAATGAAATGCAGTGATTAAAGTGTTGGACAAGGAGTGGGGACACACAAGATTCTAGTCCATTTATTACACTGATCAATTCAAAAACAATTTCAGTTTGACATTTTAGACCATGCCAGATCCCATAATGCAAGAGAATTCATAGAGGCTTGGCATTCTGACAAATCAACTATTAACAGATACACTGAAATAAGCTCCAGCATAAACCATTTAAAAAAAAGGAAGCTACCAAAAGGCAAAGAAGTGGGAAAATAGCTCTAAAGACTTCTATCCCTAACACATCCAGATAAGCCAGGCTTAGTCAAGATATAATACACGACAACATTTAACTGGTCAACAACCTCCACTTTCTCCTGCACTGATTATGTTACTTAATTTGGCAATGAAATTTCTGCAAGAAAAAAAGCAAGCTTCAGAACACCAAGAACTCAACATGTCCATTATCTTATATTCTTTTCTGTGGAGTGAATTAAAAAGAAATAAAATAGTTTATTCTTTAACCTGTTTGTGAATAGTGTCTTTGTCTTTTTTCACACTGCTTTCAACAATGGGATATTTTTATCATATATAATAGTATCTCTCAAGTGTTTCATTCCCCAACAATATTCATTTTCAATTTTGAAAATATTACTGAGTAAATCTGATTGACCTCTGTTTTTATCTATTATTTGCATTTTTATGAAAGCTGAAGTTGGAATATACATTCTAACTGAAAACACACACCTTTGCCCTGAATGAAATAGTTTCTTAATTATATCTTCATCTGCAATATTTGAATTGTCTGCCTCTTTTTCTAGTTTGACATTTAAAAATAACCTATAGAAATTTGATGAAGAAATGTTGATTTTGTTTGATCTAGTTTTTAAAATGAACTGATCTAATTGTATGTTCTAATTCTATGTACTGTAATTCTATTCTCTATGTGCAACACAACTGTTCATTAAATTCTGTACTTCTCTAAATTTTATAGGATAAATCTTACTTCAGAACAATAAATGGATCAATTATTTCATTAATATATGGAACCCATAGAATTATGTCTTGGTGTTGTTGGGTTTTCCCGCTTATACAAATTATTACTTTTTGGTGTTTTATTATTTTCCTGAAAGTTTTGTGTGCTTTTCTCCTGCTGCTTGGCCACTAGTCTTCTTTATTAGAAACCTTGTCTGCATTTGGGGTATGTGCAAGAATCTTTTGTGTGATCCATAACACTAAATCTTATAAATCTAAAAAAACCTCAATCCCAAGACAAAGAGAACACCATGTAGGAATGTGCTTTTGTTCCTCCTGAGTCAAGTTCAGTTCACAAATTAAGGCAAAGATATAAGCCTGGAAGCTTGGAAGAATAAACATAGAACATAAAATAAAAGAGTTAGAAGGGACTTTTGGAAGTCTTCATTTTTGGTCCTGGTTACAGACTCAGATTTCCAATTATGTCCTGTAATTTAGCTCATCTTTCAAAAATTGAGGAGGGAAAAAGAGTTGGACAGAGGAATAATGAGAAAACTTTATAACATTTTTGAGCCCATTTCAAATGCAAATTTCTTATCCCAAATTCAGCCAAGGCATAGAAAACCTGCAAGTATTTTTGAGAAAGTCCTTGTTTGCACATATACTAATTTATTTTTGCCAAGGTATATTCACTGCCAACCACATGCTGCACCTGCAAAATTGTGAAGCAGTTCACTGATAAAGTTTCATAGTAATAATAGAATATTAGAAATCAGAAGTGAGGAGTTAAAGTACACTATAAGAAGAGTGAACCTGATTGTCTTCCTAATGGACAGGCCTCAATCTGGATAATTTTCTAACCAACATGGCCATTGCTGAGAATCTGGGGAGTTAAAAAAAATGTTTTTGAGTTTAGTAATGCATAGTGGGCCACATGAGGAGCAGAACTGATTGATTTAGAGAGGAAATGTTTGACAAGAAAATCTAATTTTTATTGTATTAAGAATGTGATTAAAATGCAAATTGTATTCCGTATTGTATTAAGAACATTGCTTGACATAAAAATTAACTACATGCATATTACCCAAATGAGTTAGCTACCTTAACTTAATTGGGGGTGCATTTTTAAGCATCAGAGGCTTGTCATTATTCCTGGCAAAAATACAAGTAATAATATAGCATTTAACAAGATTTTACTTATTATTGCAAGCTTGCATGTCTGTACCATATAATTAGACACATAATTAGAGAGAGAAATAATAATAATGAATTCAGCCATACTAACAGAAAACAACCTCTGCATGAATGTTCCAGTTATTTACATTTCATTCCAATTATTTTCATTCATTCACAATGGATATTTATATTGGAAGTTAATAATTTCAAGACTTCAAAAATACTTAATTTATTTATTTCTTCATTCATTTGAAATATGCCTACCCCCTTCCAATACAAATCTAGAAGACATTTGCTCAATATTTACTTCTAATAGGATAATTTCTCTTTCTCTTTCAGTCCCAGAGCACTTTAGTTTCCTTATTTTCTATTACTTTGTCTATTTTGTGGTCCCACCAGATTTTGCTTGCAGGCAAGTAATATTTCTTGCAGATATTCCAATGCACCATTTTTGCTACTTTATTGTGCCATTGTTTGTAGTCAGTTTATACAATTGTCTTGCAGAGGCTATCAAGAAGGTCTACAGTTTCTTCTGCTTCTTTGCAGAGATGGCATTTGTTCTGTCTTGCTATCTTCTCAATTCTAGCTTTGTATGTATTTGTTCGTATGGCTTAGTCTATGAGCCCTTCTGCAATTTCTTCAACTTTCATGTTCTTAATCATTACCAAAATAAGCCATTAATAGTTGCTATCTGTTTTGCCTGCTAGTGTTTTTTTAAAAATATATTAGTCATGTACTATTTTGCCTAGCCATGGCTCTTTTCTATTCTTCATTTGGTCTTTCTTGTAGGCCAGTTTGTTCTCTCCAGTACTCAGTAAGCCTTCTTGGTATACTAGTATCAGTGCATTTTCCTCATTGCCTGAGATATTCTTCCAATGTCCTTTTTTTCTTCTTCTTCAACTGTCCGGTTTACTTGAAACATTCCATACTCACTAATTTTCCTTGGGATGTACAGTCAGTCAACATCACTGCAGACATTGCTGGATGAAGGACACACTATATTATCACTATATACACTGCTTAAAAAAATAAAGGGAACACTTAAACAACACAATGTAACTCAAAGTCAATCACACTTCTGTGAAATCAAACTGTCCACTTAGGTAGCAACACTGATTGACAATCAATTTCACATGCTGTTGTGCAAATGGAATAGACAACAGGTGGAAAGCATAGGCAGTTAGCAAGACAACCCCAATTAAGCAGTGGTTCTGCAGGTGGTGACCACAGACCACTTCTCAGTTCCTATGCTTTCTGGCTGATGGTTTGGTCACTTTTGAATGCTGGTGGTGCTTTCACTCTAGTGGTAGCATGAGACGAAGTCTGCAACCCACACAAGTGGCTCAGGTAGTGTAGCTCATCCAGGATGGCACATGAATGCGAGCTGTGGCAAGAAGGATTGCTGTGTCTGTCAGCGTAGTGTCCAGAGCATGGAGGCGCTACCAGGAGACAGGCCAGTACATCAGGAGATGTGGAGGAGGCCGTAGGAGGGCAACAACCCAGCATCAGGATCACTACCTCCACCTTTGTGCAAGGAGGGACAGGAGGAGGACTGCCAGAGCCCTGCAAAATGACCTCCAGTGGGCCACAAATGTGCATGTGGCTGCTGAAATAGTCAAACAGACTCCATGGGGTGTTATGAGGGCCCGACATCCACAGGTGGGGGTTGTGCTTACAGCCCAACACCATGCAGGACGTTTGGCATTTGCCAGAAAATACCAAAATTGGCAAATTCACCACTGGTGCCCTGTGCTCTTCACAGATGAAAGCAGGTTCACACTGAGTACATGTGACAGACATGACAGGGTCTGGAGACACCACTGAAAATGTTCTGCTGCCTGCAACATCCTCCAGCATGACTGGCTTGGCAGTGGGTCAGTAATGGTGTGGGGTAGCATTTCTTTAGGGGGCCGCACAGCCCTCCATGTGCTTGCCAGTGGTAGCCTGACTACCATTAGGTACCGAGATGAGATCCTCAGGACCCTTGTGAGATGATATGCTGGTGCAGTTGGCCCTGGGTTCCTCCTAATGCATGACAATGCTAGACCTCATGTGGCTGGAGTGTGTCAGCAGTTCCTGCAAGATGAAGGCATTGATGCTATGGACTGGCCCACCTATTCCCTAGACCTGAATCCAATTGAGCACATCTGGGACATCATCTGTTGCTCCATCCACCAACGTCACGTTGCACCACAGACTGTCCAGAGTTGGGGGATGCTTTAGTCCAGAAGTGGGAGGAGATCCCTCAGGAGACCATCCACCACCACATCAGAAGCATGCCCAGGCCTTGTAGGGAGGTCATACAGGCACCTGGAGGCCACACACACTACTGAGCCTCATTTTGACTTGTTTTAAGGACATAACATCAAAGTTGGATCAGCCTGTAATGTTTTTTTCCACTTTAATTTTGAGTGTAACTCCAAATCCAGACCTCCATGGGTTGCTAAATTTGATTTCCATTGATAATTTTTGTGAGATTTTGTTGTCAGCACATTGAACTATGTAATGAACAACATATTTAATAAGAATGTTTCATTCATTCCGATCTAGGATGTCTTATTTTTGTGTTCCCTTTATTTTTTTGAGCAGTGTATAATATTGAATCAATAATGATTTATTAATATTTTTGCTGTTATGTTAATATTACATTATCTTACAAAATGGTAGGCTTCACTAAATATTCAAATATGGAAAATAAACTGATGAGATCCTTTCTTTTCATTTACAACATGTTTCATAATATATTTTTCACTGGGTTGGTATTACTCCACCATTTTGGCTGTAACTTTGTTTTGGACTTTCCATTTTTAAAAATTAAGATAATCTTTAAAAAAATTAAAATCAGGGCAGGGAGCAAGTGGGTGAAAAGGAAAGTTATATCTCTAGATCAGCCACGCTAGTAAAACAGAAGGAAAATGGAAAAGGAAAGTAGACATTTTTTCTCATAGCAGAAAATCATTTTTTAAATTTTTCATAGCTGTGGGACAGAAAACAATTTCACTTAAGGTTCCAATAGTACACCCTGATATCTGATGCTTGTAGAACCAATCATTCAAAGTTGAAAATGGTTGATTTTTAAATTCAATCAGTAGTTCAGGAGAAATGACCTCCTCTACTCTGTAAAGCAGTTCTTACACAGTATATGCTGCTCAAATGAAATGTGCGACAATTAATTGACAAAATGCTTGTTTCTTGGATTCTTGGTGACAATAACTAATGTAACTAAGTCATTCTGGACAAATTGTGCAAGATGTGTATCCCTCTTTCTGTCTCCAAAGTTACTGTTGCAAACAGTGAATACATACTTCAGTTCATACATCAATATGATCAGTGTGCATGGTTTGTTTAGGCAGGTTTTTTTTAATAAAAATAATAATAATGAAAAAATAGCAACAAAATGAATTGGGTGAATTTCCTTGATCTCATAGTTTCCCAACCTTTAAGTAACTCTGAATAAGGTTCACGACATAAATACAAGTATAAAAACAAACACTTTTTCTATTCCAATCTGCTCTAGATGCCATGCAGATCCTGGTGCAGACCATACCTATCTCTTCAATCTAATGACCTTCAAAATGATTGCAGAAATTAGCTCAGTTTTCCATATAAAGTAAATTAAACAGCACTTTAGTGTAATGGTTTTTTTTTAAAAAAAAACAACAACATAAGCTTGTTTCATCAGAAGCTCTGCTCAGATTCTTTTTCATTTATTTATTTATTTATTCCTCTGGCTTCCTTGTGAGTCCAATGAAAATCAGATTGATGGCTTCTATAGCATCTCTCGTGCTTCTCTGAAAGTCTGGCAGTGAATTGTGCTTTGTGTGGTGACATCACTGTGATAGATTACACATGCACATGTGATGTGCTATATTTTTCAAGGTCTCTTGACAGCCTGGTCCATTAATCCAGTTCAATGAGCATCTTCCAACAGGAAGTATTTTTTAAAAAGTGCTGTGTGAAAGAATTGTAATACTCCTTCCACCAAACATGAATTTCTCTTCCCCTTAAAAATGATCCTGAACATTCATCAGGATGCCAGTAATTTCAAACATCATTTTGGATCCCAGCAATTGTAGAAAGGATTTGGGATTATTGTTTTTTTTATTGGATTCTGTATTGTATAAAGGGATTTGATGCATCCCTTAACCATTAAATCTAATTCTTTTATGTAGAACTAGCTTGATACCCATGCTTCACTACAAAACTATGTGGTCAGGCTTAGTTTTTGGGAAGGAAAATAAGGGGAAAAATTCTGCCTCTGCCTACCAGCATCCATCAAGATTCATCTTGCTAGCATCCAATCAGTGTATGAGAGAGTTGAGGGCGCTTTGGAAACGGAAATAGTATTTGATGTGTGAGCAAGAAGGAGACAGCAAGGAGTCTGAGTGTGGCTTAGCTCAACTGTTCTGTACTAAAGCTGGTTGCTGATGTGAAAGTAAAACTGAAACTGAAACTCTTCTCCTTTGATTGTGTTTTGCATTTGGAATAGATTTCTTTTCTGGGGTAGTAGAACTCCTTAGCATCAGAGCATGTTAATAATAATATACAAGTTACTAATGCTCTGATGGTCATTTCAAAAAATCCTTTGTTGATGAGCACCTAGAAGCCAAGAGGAACAAACGTGCCAAATTTCATAGTTTGTAAGCTTTACAGAGATTTTGTGATAATGTGTGAGTGGTATTTCGCTTTTATATATATAGAAGATAGTAGTGTGTACTTAATTTTGTAACTAATTTCCTTGCTATTGTTTTAAACATTCTGCTTAAAAGTTGTACATCTAACTTTCTTATATGGGCATTTGATCTGAGTTGTGTGTTGTGGCCTGTCAGGTGCCTGCCCCTCCAGCAGCTGAATCAGAGGAGGACGTTTGGGAGTTAGGGTCAGCATCAACAGAGGTGGTATTCAGCAGGTTCTAACTAGTTCTGGAGAACCAGTAGTGGAAATTTTGAGTAGTTCAGAGAACCAGCAAATACCGCCTCTGATTGGAGATTTTACAGTATTGTTCCCCTGTCACGCTCACTAAACCATGCCCACAGAAACAGTAGTAAAAAAAAAATTGAATCCCACCACTGAGCATCAGGGCACCCTGGGAGCTCTGAGGGGGAAGAGGGAATGGAGCTGGCAGAAAGAGAGAGAGACGAGGCGGAGCCTGGACCATTTGACAGCCCTCAGATGGAGAGTCAACAGCCCCCAGGTCTGGAGATGGTTGATAAAGAAGAGGAGGAACAGCTGGGTCCAGTGCCTGACCCACAACTGTGGAAAAGGCAGAGGAGAGCAGTGGAAAGCTGTGGGCTGATCCTGGCAAAGGAAGAGCCACTGCTGCTAGCAAAGCCCCACCCTAGCTCTAGGGATAAAAGGCAGAGATGAACTGGTATGGCAGACAACTATTCATCTTCCAGCCAGATGGACTTGTTAGCCTGCAAGGGAAAGTTTTTGCCAAGGATGCCAGCATTCCTAATAAAGGAATCTTTTGAGTTCATGTCAGAGGGTTTGTTGTGTTTGGGGAACTGGGTCAGAACGTGGTAACTGGGAAGCCATGTTTTAGCTATGCTATTTTTTTAAAAACAAGTTTTATTGATTTTACAAACAAACAAACAAAACAAAACATCATTAAACATTAAAAACATAAAACCTCTTTCCATTGTAAATCTTTACAAGGCAGGTAACATATTGTTTTATATCACGTACTTATAATTTATCCCATTTCCATATAAACACGTAAATTCCCTTTACCAAATTCCACATTGTTTCTCTTTAATCATTATTCAATCATATTTCCTTTCTAATTTATCTGCTATTCAATCATCACATTTATATTTTCCTCTGGCTTGTTTATAATTATTCTCTTCTAGTCTTCCTCCGAGATTTTATTATTTAATTCATAATTAAACACACACACATAAGACATAAACATAAAAACATAAAACTTTCTTCTAGAAAGTAACTTGGCCCCAGATTACCTCTTTTTGTATGGACTTCAATTGAATTCATGCTCTTCTTATATACCATTACCTATCTTGTTTACCATTCTATATCTATTATATAACTCCTCTCCACTTTTGCCTTATCTTAATTCTGTTTTATATATTTAATCTTGCTTTAAAGAAAAATATTTTTATATCTTTTGTCCATTTCTCCATTTACATCTGTCTCATTTCCAATTTAAAAAAGAATAGCTTCCCCTGGAATCACTAATCGGAGTATGATGCCTTTCTATCATTCCCCTAAATTAAAATTTAAAATAACACCTAAATCCCAATCAGATTCTGCTTAGTACATTCTACTATTTCAGAAACCAATACTACAATAATAAATCCATAACAGTCAACACATTAATCCATTAAACTCTATATTTAAACTAATATTTTAAACATTCCCTTTAGTATTTTATTAAAACTTAATATCATTCATTATTAAACATTTTAAAGTTATACCTTAATATTTTAATCTTTTATTAGATCTTAAAAAGTTCTGATTATCTACTTATAATACAAACACCACTATTACAATACTCATGTGTACTTTGCAGAATCCCCCCTTTTTTTTAAAAAAAAAAACATACATTACCCATTATCCCTAAAAAAAAATTTCTTTTCTCCATCTTGTTTTATACCTTTGTAACGTTTTTCCCCTTTTTCCCTTTCCTTCTTAGCCCGCCTAAACTTTTTACCCTCTCCTCTCCAAACCTCTGCCTTCTTGGTTTCCCCTTTCTGTTGCATTCCTCTTTCCTTTTGCTTTCTAGCATTCTGTTGTTTTTGCATCTTCTTTTTCTCTTTCATAAATATTTTTTTATTTCTTAAGTCCTTCCTTTTCGCTCCTCTCTTTCTCCTTTCTTTCTTAGTCACACCGTTTAGTTCATTAAAAATGGCTTCTTCTTCCTCGGCTTCTTCCGGCTGTTGTTTAATTTGCTGACACATGACAAGCGCCATATCTAGAAAACAAAGGGCTTCTCCCATAACATCTTTGCCTTCTTTCCTTATTTTTAAATATTGTTTTTTTAGTTCATCAAGAGATAGAGCCATTTTGAACTGTTTCTTCTTCTCTTTCTGTATCCTCTTCTTATTATTAAGCCAATCAGTTATTTCCAAACTTAAAACAGTTCCCAAAAGTCCCAAAATCCCACAGTCATCAAACAGTCCAGGCAAAGTACAAGCTTCTTCTTTTTACAATTTCTCTTCTAGGGGTAAAGTCAAATTAGGGAAAGAAAAAACGTCCAGTCTGTGCTTTAAATCTTTTTTTAGAATTAATTTCTATTCTCTTTATCTTCAAGGCATCTCCTCCAGCGAAGTCTTAGAGTAAAAAAAAATTTTTCCCAAGCCTCTCCCTTCCCACTTATAACAAAGGAGTTTAGGTTTTACCTTCTATCAAAAGGCTGGTTTCCCTTGTCCATTTGTTAATTCCATAAGGGAGGGAGAGTAACTTCTCCTTTTCGTTACTTTTCTTCGCAGCTGAAAACATCAATCGGGAACATTGTAGCGTCCAAGCCAATACTTTCCCAGGTGTTAAATATGTCCTTAAGGTCCCAGTTCAACCAAGAAAAAACTTCCGTTTTAAAACTCCTTCTTCTTCCTCCTGCGCATTCTTTATCCAGTTGCCGGCTTCTTTATGGCGGCCATAAAGACCGCCGCTCCACCATCTTGAGAGAAGGGGGTTATTGCCGGCTGGCGGGGGGGTTGCGATACCCCTCAACCCCTGTCCGGATCCCCCCTTTCTTCAGCTGCCCCAACAGGGCAGCCTTAGCCTCCAAATCCATCAGGATCGGAGGCACCAAGGCAGCTAGCACAGCAGGGATCGCAGAGAAAGCGAATCCCTGCTGTCACCGAAGCCAACAAACCGGAAGTGTGTTTTAGCTATGCTATTCAGGTTTGTGAGAAAGGAGTTTCATTTTGCTTAATTGCATTTTATTGTTTAATTACCCAGAGTCAATTGACAGGGGCAGAACAACAAAGGGGTAAATAAATGGCCCAATGGCATAAGTTCCTTCAGTGTTATCCACTGGAATTTCATTGCAGCACAGATACCCCACGGGACTGCATACAGCTGGAAAGATAAGTGTATCATTTGTCATCTCATAAGTAAATAAGTGGAAGAAAACCACATGTCACCCACAAGAATATTTTACTAATATGCTCTTCTTTTTTGAATGAATACCTGAATGAAAATTCTCATTCATGAAACTGGTACATTGATAAATCAATGCATTATTTTATACTGTATTACATTTCTTATATTTTTATATTTTAATGGTGTTGCAGTAAAATGCTTATAATTAGGATGGAAGGGAGGGAGGATTCATTATACCTTATGTTTATTTACACTTCTGAATATATTTCAAGTAATTCACAATCCTGCTTCTTCTTTTTTGGACCAAAGATAAATGACATACAGAAAAGACTGAATAGTGTGTGAGAAGAAATAAATTATATAGCCTTCAAGTTGCCAGAAATCTTGGATCTGTAATGTTCATTCTGTTATTTCAGATTCTTGGTGCCACCATTGTTGGGACTAAACTGCTATGAAAATGGCAGAAATCAAGGTGAATTATTTCTTCACTTTTATTTAAACTAATGGAGTGTTAAAAACTGCCTTGTAATTATACAAAAATTTACTTGACATATGAAATAAATTTCATCCTCCTCATCTTGCTACTATGTTCATTAAATATTTGAGAATATTAATATTTTTCTTGCTATTTTCCTATTGCCATTATTACTCAAAGTAGCAAAAGGCCCTCTTAGCATTTTGTTTTTTCCCATTACACATTTTAGCTACCCAAATATGAAAAACTCCAAAGAAAGAAATTCCCTCCTAATATCTTCCTTGGGATTTAATGGAACCATTAAAAAAATATCAAAGATTCTGCAGACCAACACAGAGATATTCCTAGTATGAAAAATAGGAATTTTACATGCATTCCTTAACCACTTTATTTCTAAATAAGTACCAGTACGAGAGAACCACCTTTTGGGGTTAAAAAGTCAATTTCACTTTCATTTCACTGAATGAAAATGGATGGGGTAGGGGAATGGGGAGAACAGTGCATTTAATGAAATATATTTAGCTGCAAAGCACATTGTTTGTCCCAATATCCAAAAGATCTTTCCAGAATAGGAAGGAGAGTGATTTGACTTTACTCCATTTTCTATAGCTATAAGGAATTATTGCTTATATGTTAATGTCTGCCTGTGCTACAAGGAATACCTTGTAAAGTATTGGCCTTGTAGCTCAAGTAACCTTATAATTGAGTAATTATTACAAACGAGCTTGCATGGGTAGAGCAATTTGTTGAGATGCAGGAGAGCTGAATTCAAACATGAAACAAAATGCCATTGTTGTACATTTCTCTAGAATTGTATGAAGAATTATATTAAAAAGATAAAACCAACAAAGAAATCTAATATAAAAGGGTATACGTACTGAATGTATGTGCATGTGTGTGTGTGTGTGTGTGTGTATGTATGTATGTATATGTGTATGTATATATATATATATATATATATATATATATATATATATATATATATATATATATATATATATATATATATTTAAAGTGTGGAAAAAATACCCCCATCAAAATATCCCTGCAAAAGATAGTAAAAAAAAACTTCACCCTTCATCCACTGTAAGCATATTCAACATTCCAAATACTCCTTGATTTATAACCGTAGTTAGACTTGGAATTAGAATCATAAGTTATTGCAATTTTAAAATGAGTCAACACCTGACTGGACCTGATTTTTCAACATTGTTTGCAGTGGTTGTGTTGAGGTAATTCCCCATAAGGAGAATGAGCATATACAGGGAGACGTATTTGAGAGTAGTGTTTGAATAATACACATAAACAGCACACAGTTACACTGTACAGTAAATGTAGGTTTTTACTTCCAGAAACGTTAAGCAAAGTCCAAGCTAGCAATCCAAAGTCATTCACAGGTAAATCAGTCAGTTTTTCAATCCAGGGATAATCCAAATATCAAAGTCCAGTGTCAAAAACAGTTCAGTAACAGACTTACATTAAATCCAGGAATATCAGTCAATTAGGAAAAATGGAGGAACAGCAATACTTTCCAACAGAAGGAAACAGAGATACACTCACACTCTCTTCTGAGACTCAGACTAAACAACCCAGGTTTCTGGTTCCATCTTATGGCCGTTCGAGAAACCACACCTAATTACAGTTTTGCATTTTCTTAAAGATACAGTTTTAAAATGTTTATCCTGGTTTATATATTTCCATCCCAAATACCTTTTAGGTGACTTATATTCCTAACAGGTTGTTAAGCGAACACCACAATCATTAAGTAAAGAAACATTTTTTTTATAAAATTGGAGAATATACAAGAAAATATTTACAAAGATATAAATTAAACTTGCAAAGGTTGACAATGAGCAGTGATAATTAAAATAGTTCACATGCATAGTTTTAAAATTTGGAAGACCAAAAAGGTGAAGACTGGAGCTAATGTTGAGCTTCTATCCACTATTAAATACATTTTCTTATCTACAATCTTTAATCAGAAGAAAACTACAGCAATATTAAATTTGCCCATCCTTAATTGACCTTTTTTTTTCCTGTTCACTCCTTTCTTTGACTTGCATTCAATGGATGGACTTTATATACTTTGAGGTCTAGAACAGTGTTAGAATAAGGGGGTCAATATTAATTTAATTGTGATACAGCTAGAGATAGCACATAGGCTAGGAAGAAGATGCCAGAGAAGGTTTATGTTATAGTTAGATGCCAATGGGGACATGATCACAGTCTAAAGTGATCTTTATAGACAGAAGAGCCACAGATGATTATAAAGTTAAGAAATTATTTGAAGATCTGCAGAGCTGGAACATTTAACAAATGATAACATTATTCTTGCCTTGGATTCTTCCCTCCATAGATATATGGATACATGGAATAGCAGATGGATTTGGGAATGAATGTTCATAAACATGAAGCAGCTCATTCTTGATATTCACATCTTCTTAACCATCAATCTATAGAACTAATAATAAATGAATGAAATATTCCTGAGTGTTCCCATTCAAATCCAGAGAACCAGCTTTGGCAGCAAAAACAGCAGATCATTAGTAAGAGAGAAGAAAGGCTCTTACTGTGCAGCAGCCATCTTGGGCAGGAGTCCTCATCAAATATAATGATTTTGTTATGACCTGATGTAAAGCACACCCAGATATTATCAGTGCTTCTTTTTGGAAATGTTCCACAAGACTGGTCTATGTTAGAGAGAGTGAATTGGCCAGTCAGCTGTTTGGGCTTGACGCATAAAAGAAGCATGTCCTGTTACTTAATTTATTGTTTTTTGCTACCATGGAGTGGGGACTCACTATTATTTATTTCAGATTTCAAAATACCTTGGCTGGTGTTGGAATATCCTGGGCCAGCCTTGACTGTCTCTCTAGAACTGTACTGAAAAAAGAACAGGAACTGGCTCATGCTATAAACTGTTGCTCAAAATTGTTGTTTCAGGATTTGCATCTGTAGCTGAGCAGATGACAGTTGTAGTCATTATCTAATTTGGCAGCAAAAAAATGCATAATTAAATTTTGCCACATGAGTTATTTCCCTGTATAATAATAAAATATTTCATGTATTACAGATGTTTGTCATAAATCTTTTCTCCTTATGTATTCGCCACTGCTTATATTTAGAAAGTTTGTCAAATTTACGAGAGAATAATTCTGTTACAGTTATTTGGGTGGAATTGTGCATAGTTTCTGATAGGATGCTATAAAATGTTTGCAAATCAGAACTGTGTTTACTTTAAAAATTATTCAGAAGAAATATTTCAGACCTCATGTAAAACAAACACGGTACCTTTCTGCTGTTGTATTTCTCAGCTTCACCAAGTTTAATATCTGTGGACTTCAACTGCTGGCTGGAGAAATTCTGGGAATTGAAGTCCACACATCTTAAAGTTGTTGAGGTAGAGCACACTGCTTTAAAGAAACCTCTTCCTGAAGTTCCACACAAGCCAGGGGAAAAAAAAGAGATGTTTCTGCCAGTCATAGCCACTCACCACGAGTTATTTCTTCGCAAGACGGTTATTTCCTTGCAGCACCAGCTGAGATAGTACTTACTGATTAGATGGCTCCCTCCTCGTTCATTTCACAGTCCTCCTCTGCCCCTAAACTAGTAGGCTAGTAGGATCACAGGTATGGAGGAGAACCGTATGTTGAAAAGAGAGTTACCCTTTATCTTATTTACCTCGCCTACCAAATTCCATATATCTTCCAGGGGAGATGCACAGGTGCACATATATTAGTGTGGTAGCACCAATAATAACTTTGCAGAAGGGGTAATTTGAACTATAGGGAACAATATAAGGTAGTGGGAAATTTGTATGGGTAATTTTCAGTAGTTTGCACCTGGCACATGCCCATCAATCTCTATATCTACATCAAACCAAACAAATATGTCACTCAGTTTGGCTAGCAAAAATACACTTTGATGTTTATTTATTAAACGTCAGTAAAGTTAAAAAAAAATTAACTGGCAAGAATGAGAAAAAAGACAGGCAAAAACAGGGAGAGAGAGAGAGAGAGGAATGAACAACAAGTAAGAATTTACATTTTTTTTCTCTAAAAAAGCAAATCAATTGTTAGAGCTAAATTGTTAGAACAATGCATGAGAAGATAGAAAGCAAGAGAAGGAACTTCTATTATTCCAGCTTTGAAACAAACTGGCACTTTAATTAAGAAGTCCTTTTAACAGCCACAGCCCCAAATGGAGAGATGAAGCTGGTTTAAAGACTTATGCAGGACAAGGGATTCTAGTTTATCCTTAGCCCAACCAGGTTAAAACCTCTAACACAAATTGGCACTTCAGATGTTCCATAATGAAAGAAGTAGAGAATGATGGCTCAGTACTGTAATATCACTCCTCTTCTGCAAAGATCAAAAAATAGATGACTTTGAGAATTAGACTGAAGTCTTTAGCACTTGGATCTAATTTACTAGCATGTTCATTAAATTATCTATTCAGAAATGATGCTATTTTGTTTTCGAAGTGGCTTTGCTTGCAATTTAGAAGTGTTGAATTAGGTACTTCTAAAAGATTCATAAATTCCTTTGTGGTTTTCTTTGTTCACCAACCTTAAAAAAACATTCTCACACCTGTTCCTGAACAAAGATTGCTGAGGGTTCACAAAAATGGAGAGCTACCACCAAATCTTCAAGGGAGATTTAAAGGTTAGGGTTAGGAGATAGGGAAAGAAAATATAGAGCACACCAGACAGGTTCAGAGATACTGTTGAACATGCTGTTGAACATGGCTTGGTCAATTATAACTTGCTTAATCTTTTTCTAGTAAAATAGAGAAGATACAGACTGTGAGTTATCAGTCCTAATCAGGCATCTGTTACAACATTCCCTGCTAACGTAACCACTGGTCTGTTTACACATAACTGGGACATCTGCTGCAAGCATAAGTAAAATGCTTATTGTTATGTCCCTGGAACTCTAGGAGTTCTCACTCAGGTCCATTCACTTTGCGGGGGCGTTTTTCCCCCTCACTCATTGGTTGGTTCTCCCCAGCAGCCAGCTATAAAAGCAGGCTGCGGGGTCCAACCAGTTGCTGATCGCTGCGAGCCAGTTCCAGGCTTGGCAAGCACGGTCAGTCCTTTATTGCTATAATAAAGTATTGTTGCACTCATGCTCTGGTTCAGCCTCTCATTTCCCAAACCTAACACTGGCGACGAGGATGGGATGGCTACCAGAAGCACCATGCAACCGCTGAGTCACTAGCCGCCGATCCGCATCCAGAGAGAGCGATCGGCCGGCGATAAGAGCAACGCTGATCCGCAGCCAGAGAGAGCGGTCAGCAAGCAACGAGAGCGAACGCTGATCCACCGACAGAGAAAGCGGTCAGCAAGCAACGAGAAGCGAACGCTGATCCGCAGCCAGAGAAAGCGGTCAACCGAACGATAGTAAGAAGCGTCTGTAGCCGCTTGTTAGCCCAGCTACAGGAAAAGTGAAGCGCTGCGAGCCGCAGCCGCTCGTTGTTTAGGCGTGAAATTCAAACGGCTGTCATTTGAATTTCAAACCTAAAAGGTACAGCGCGGTGCTATAAGTCAAGTCACTGATGCCCACGAAGGCGCGAATTTCAAAACGCTGCCAACGGCTGACAGCCTAACCTCGTGTTTTGCCCAGAGAGAGAGAGAGGATTGTGACAAAGCCTCCTCAGAGCTGAAATCACTTGCCTACCACAGGCACTAGAAACTTTGCTGCTGCCCCAGAGAGATTTTTTCCACAGATTCTACAACCGATCTTATCACTATGAATTCCAATCCAGTCTTCCCAGTGTTCAAACCGGATGAGGAGAAGTGGGAATCATACAAGAACCGCTTTAACCATTACATCGACGCAATTGGGCTGGCTGATGCTGGGGAGCACCGGAAAAAATCATATTTCCTAATCTACTGTGGAGCCATCGTCTTTGACACTGCCACAGCTCTCGTGGCTCCACGTGAGTTAAAAAACGTTCCATGGTCTGAACTGTTAGAAATCCTTACTAACCATTATTCTCCCAGACCTTCACAGATTGCCAGGCGATTCACCTTCCGTATGAGGAAACAGTCAGACAAAGAGACCATCAACCAGTACATGGCAGCCCTCAGGACAGCAGCACTCCATTGTGGGTTTGGAACCTACCTGGAGGACATGCTCCTCGATCAACTAGTCTGCGGGGTCAAGGATCTACACCTCCAAAGGCGCCTACTCGCTAAGAAGGACCTCAACCTCGCACAAGCCGTCGAGGAGGCCCTGGCAGCAGAACTGGCAGCACACTCAGCCACCGAAATCCATGGCCCAACTTCCAAGCTAACGACAGTTCCAGTCCACTCCGAGGAGGTAGTAGCAGAGGAAGCCCTTAGTGATGAAAACGACATCCACCGCCTCACCAACGCCAGGCATCCGCAGGTAGGAGCCAAGCAAGAAAACACCGGTCCACCCAAGCACATCACCCTGTGCCTAGCCTGTGGTGGATCTCATCCAAGGGCCACCTGTAAATTCAAAGGAGCCACCTGCAACACCTGCCACAAAAGGGGACACATCGCGAGAGTCTGCCAAGCCCCTCAAAACTCAGCACAAAGGCACCCCCCCTTCTCACACTCTGGACCTCAGAGGCAAGTATTGAACTGTCGCACTCACCACCATGCTAAACACACTTGCCATACCATTAGTAAAATCTCTCTCTCCGTTTTGTTAGAAGGTAAACCGTGCCGCATGGAGGTTGACACAGGGTCAGCGCTCTCAATTATCTCATGGAGCACCCTCAAGAGGCTACAGCCCAGCCTATCAACAAGCCGGCTCCAGAAGTGCCAGTTTAGCCTGAAGGACTACCAGGGGAAGGTCATTCCTGTAATCGGCAGAGGCAAGTTCCTTGTCAATTTTAAAGCTTTCAAAGGTCACCTACCTCTAGTGGTAGTTAACGGCAATCTCCCCACATTATTGGGGCTCGATTGGTTTCCCCATCTCGGCCTAGGGCTAACAGGAGTCCATGCTGTCTCAACCTCTGACACTGACTCCTTATTCACTGATTACTCAGATGTATTCAGCGATGAGCTGGGGTGTTATAACGGTACCCCTATCTCATTCTCAGTCGACCCCCAGGCAGTCCCAATCAGGCTAAAACCGCGCAGAGTCCCATTCGCTATTCGGCCAAAACTAGATGCAGAATTGGATAAACTATTAAAACAAGGGGTCATTGAGCCAACAGATTTCGCCAAATGGGAGACGCCCATTGTCACACCCCTCAAAAAAGACGGTAGCCTGAGAATTTGCTCGGACTACAAGACCACAATTAATAAGTTTTTACAAGTTAGCGCTTACCCAGTGCCCGTCATTCAGCATTTATTGCACACTTTTGAACCTGGCAGCATTTTTGCCAAATTGGACATGTCTCAAGCGTATCAACAGTTCCCTGTTGACAGCCAAACAGCGGAACTCCAGACCATCATCACCCACAGGGGTGCTTTCCGGTGCAAGCGTCTCCAATTTGGCGTAAGTGTTGCCCCTGGCATTTTTCAATCCCTCATGGAGCGGATTTTGCAGGGCCTCCCTGGTGTAGTACCCTACTTCGACGACATCTTAGTCTCGGCCAGGGACAGACCCCAACTCTTCCAGAGAGTTCGAGCAGTGTTAGAGAGGTTCAGACAGCATGGCCTCAAATTAAAAAAAGAAAAATGTGCCATTGCCACTAGACAGGTGGACTTTCTGGGTTATAAAATTGACGCCTCAGGCATCCACCCCCTGGAGTCCAAGGTTAAGGCAATTCACGAGGCACCCACTCCAACCTCCAAAACTGAGCTGCAGGCCTTCTTGGGGCTATTGAACTTTTACGCGTCCTTCCTGCCCCATAAAGCATCAGTGGCAGAACCCCTACACAGACTGTTGGATAAAAAATCACCTTGGCACTGGGGTCACAAAGAAGACTCTGCTTTTCGCGCCGTCAAATCACTACTCACGTCAGAGGCGGTACTTATTCAGTTCGACCCCAACCTTCCATTAGTGCTAGCAGCAGATGCATCCCCTTTTGGAATCGGGGCAGTATTAAGTCACAGGCTCCCCAATGGCTCCAAGGCTCCCATTGCTTTTTTCTCCAGGACGCTCTCTGCAACAGAGCGAAATTATAGCCAGATCGCTAAGGAAGCTCTAGCAGCTGTTGCAGCAGTGAAGAAATTTCACGAATTTCTCTTTGGCCATTTTTTCGAGCTGGTCACGGATCACAAGCCTCTCCTGGGTCTACTAGCTGGGGACAAACAGACCCCTCAAGTCCTTTCTCCTAGAATGATGAGATGGACCCTTTTCCTAGCGGCCTACTCGTATAGACTCATACACCGCCCAGGTAAAACATTGTCCCACGCTGACGCTCTCAGCCGCTGCCCCTTGCCGGCTCCAGCTGAAGACCCTGCTCCAGTCCACGCTATTTTTGAGGTCACCCAATTGGACCTCCCCATCACTGCCCTTGACATCGCTGCTAAAACCAAGGCAGACAAAACACTCGCCCAGGTACTGGACTGGGTGAGGAGGGGGTGGCCGGGTGGTGATGTTGAAAACAAATTTACACCTTTCAAGACCCGCCTGCAGGAATTATCCAGTCTGCAGGGCTGTCTGCTGTGGGGCACTCGAGTGGTCATCCCGACCTCACTGCGTACCCGAGTTCTGGAGGCGTTGCATGAGGGGCACCCTGGCATCGTCAGAATGAAGGCATTAGCATGCAGCTACGTATGGTGGCCGGGCCTCGACGAGGACATCATCAGATGGGTAAGCTCCTGCAACCCCTGCCAGGAATCCCGTCCAGCTCCTCCTATTGCCACCCCTACTAAGTGGGAAAGCGCCAGCGCTCCGTGGTCCAGAATTCACATCGACCTAGCCGGCCCATTGCATGGGAAAATGTTCCTAGTGGTCGTGGACTCCTACTCTAAATGGATTGACGTGGCACAGCTATCCACGACCACCACACTCGCAATTACTAAGGTATTAACTCGCCTGTTTGTAACACACGGGCTGCCCGACTCCATTGTTTCTGACAATGGCCCACAGTTCGCATCAGCCGAGTTCAGCCGTTTCGCTGCCAACCTGGGCATCCGCCACATTTTCACGGCCCCATTTCATCCTGCCAGTAACGGATTGGCTGAAAGAGCCGTCAGGACCACCAAAGAAGCCTTGGCTAGGTTCAGCAAGGATGACTGGCACCACAAACTATCGCGTTTCCTGATGAGCCAGCACTCAACTCCGTGTTCAGTCACCAATAAGTCCCCAGCTGAGCTCCTGATGGGCAGGCGCCTGAGGACTGTATTGGACAGACTTCACCCACATTACTGCCCTGACTCCCCCCTCGCTTCCACATCGGGGGTTAGACATTTTATCTTACAGGAACCCTTATTCGCGAGGAACTTCGCTGGAGACCCTCTGTGGATCCCGGGCGAGATTGTGGCCATCACCAGACCCAGGTCATATCGAGTCAGACTGGAGGACGGCCGAGTATGGAGAAGGCACCTGGACCAGCTGCGTAGGCGTCACAGCATCCTCGCCAGCAGTGACCCAGAATTGCAGACCGGAGCGAGGCCTCAGCATCAACCCCACATCAGCATCAGTCCCGGTGACCAGCTTACGCCAGCAGCCATTCCGGGGGATCCGAACACGGACAGCGGCATCCAGATGGCTGACCAGTCTGAACCCGTCAACGGGAGCACGTCCCCAGTGACCAGCCCTACGAGTCCCGAACCAACCCGATCCGAGGGGCGTGTTAGTGACTCCCTACCGATCCTGCCTTCCCCTACAGACTCTGAACTGACAGACAACCCACCAGAGTTGCGCCGTTCTGGGCGCCAGCATAAACCTCCGGTCTACCTCAAAGACTATGCGTGTTCGCATCTGGGGGAAGGGTGTTATGTCCCTGGAACTCTAGGAGTTCTCACTCAGGTCCATTCACTTTGCGGGGCGTTTTCCCCCTCACTCATTGGTTGGTTCTCCCCAGCAGCCAGCTATAAAAGCAGGCTGCGGGGTCCAACCAGTTGCTGATCGCTGCGAGCCAGTTCCAGGCTTGGCAAGCACGGTCAGTCCTTTATTGCTATAATAAAGTATTGTTGCACTCATGCTCTGGTTCAGCCTCTCATTTCCCAAACCTAACACTTATAGTATTTCCTGTACTGTAAGCTAGGGTCTCTAATATAGATACTATTTTGCAAGCAAATGTACAGCTTCTTACATCTAAAACATATGGATGAAAATATTGGCCAAAAAAGAAAGGAAAGTTACCAAAAAGTCATTATAACTCCTGAAACAGATAGTTTCTCATTCTGAATTAAAGGATAACAATATCCTTAGCATACAAGAAAATATTTATAGCTGAACTGTGGAGTCCCTGTGCTCTCTGTGCTTGGTCTTACAGATGTTCCATTACTCAATTATGTAACATTTTTAGTGCATGAAGGGAGTGGGGTTTGCTCCTTATTTATATATATATAGTGGCTTGCCCTGTCAGTATTGATGGGAGTGTGATTTTCTTCTTGGTAGTTCCTTCACTAGCTATTGTTTTATTATTTGATTGTCTGAATTATACAGTAGTTTCTTTATCAGGATATGGTTTACAGTTTGATTGTTGGTCTGGTATTGTTAATGTTAATCCTTTCTTACCTGGATATAAAGCTATAGTAAAGAGTAGCGTGAGCAAGGAACTACCAAGGAAAAAACAACACCTCCACTAACATTGATAGAGCAAGGCACTGTATATAAACAGAAAGCAAGTTTCATTCCCTTCTAGCACTGAAGATGTTACAAAGCTGGATAATGAAATGTCTGCAAGAAAAGTATCAAGCTCTGAGACCACCAAGGGCAATGTCCTTTTCTGTATACAGATTAGGTTTTGAAAGTTGGTGCAGTTCATTTGGTGACTGGAGCAGTTATGGTAAGTCATGTAAGTCATTTAACCTTAAACTGTCTGCCATAGACATTACTCCATTCCTAAGACATCTGTAAGGGGGCATGCATAAGCGCATCAGCATACCTACCATCCCTGTCCTACTGTTCCCATTTATTAGTACTCTTTTATTATGTATATACTTATACCTGTTTATACTTATATGTTTATATGTTATGTTCATACTTATACTTGTTTTCTCATGAATGCTTGACAAATTAAACTGAATAAATTAAATTAAATAAATAAAATGTAGGAAAAGGACATTCTTCAGGTAATCTCCAAAGCTAGCCTTATATATTTCATTGTTTTATTGATAAAACAAGATGATGTTTGCATGATGAAAATAGATCTTCAGAATACATTTCATGAAAGTATGTCACTGAATTTTATGTACTACAATAACATTCTTCATTGCCATCCATTTAACTTTCTTTTATAAGCTTCTTTTGATGTATTGTGCCTGCTCAGGTTTTTTTTTTAGTAGTCAAAGTTCTTTGTCAGAGGAGAAGAACCCACGTATCTGTATACAATTTTGGAAGCAATAAGTTTATTTTCATCAATACACACAATGTATACTCAAGGTAGTTGAATAAGGACTCATTCTTTAAAAAATAAAGAATCAACTTTTTAAATGACTGAAACATGGGCACCATGTTTTGAAGCAGCATGCCAGAAAGCAAAATTTGATATAATTCTCTTCCTGAAATAGTAATTAATTACATGTAATGATTTTTATCTGTCAGGAGCATTCAAAATAGCAATAACAAATTCTGGTGTATCCCCTCCTGTATCATCAATAGTTCAATATTTCTTAGTTTTCATAAAAACATGGCAGGATTTTTTTTTCTCGATTGTAGCCTCTGTTGAGATGATCCTGCAAATTGACATCTGAAAGCTGGACTAAACTAGAAGCACTCATGTTTAAACTATGTTGTTTCTATATATTTCTGTTAGCATTCTACTCTCCTTTGTCTATGGAGATTCTCAGTCATCCAGGTCATGGTCATCTCAAAGATGCCCCCCCACAAAAAAAGGTAAATGGACTATGTTTTTTTTCCCCTGAGGAAGAAGACATTTTGCTTCTCATCTAAGAAGCTTCATCAATTCTGACTGGATGGTAGGGAGTTATGGAAGGAATAGTTCTGACAGGATGGTGGGAGGAATTATATTTCTATGTGGTTGTCTGATTGTTAGCACTCTGTAAATGGGGAGTACCTAATGACCAGATAACTGCAAACAAATACAATCCTTCCACTCCCCTGTCACTCTCCTGTCAAAACTAATTCTTTCATTTTCCCCACCCCCTCACCATCCAGCCAGAACTGATGAAGCTTCTTGGATGAGAAAAAAAAAAACATAGCTTGCCCTTGGAAAAAAAGAAAAAAAGCAACTTTGAGATATTCTCTCTCATATTGCCAGATAAGAATATAGAGTCTGGAAAGCATCAGCTGTCAACTAAGGAATCCACAGGGATGGAAAAATGGATTTTTAGCTAAACCTAATATTGAAACGATTGGGGGACCACAGAGCTATTGTTAATTCTTTCTCTCTAAACTCATTTGTGTTAAAACCTTAATACAGCAAGAGATGATGCTAAGAACTTGGAGAAAATTGATGAAGTTAAAAGTGTTGGTGTGAAGTGTTCCTTTTCTGGCAAAGCATCACTGTCAGATAGCATCCAGGATCCTTTTGAACTAACCTTGATGGTCCAAAATCAACAGCTGCCTGGTAGTTGAAATCCCATAGGAGAATCAACAGAAAAGGAAGAGCTGGAGCCATGCAGAGCTTGTGAAAGAGACATTTCTGAACAGATACCTACTTTTTCAAGAAAATTTTTAAAAATGGAAATCTATTCACATATGCTTTGTCTCTCAGACTTCAACCTTCCCTTCAGCAGGATACCTTACTTTCCTATACCTTTCATAGTTGTCATCTCAATGTATGGGGAGATTGATGGCCAGACTCTCTCTATATATCTGAAAATTACATAGACCTTGTTAATTGTTATCATTTATCATTCTTGAGTAGGAACTGCCAGGCAGAAAATACAGTATGTGCACAATGGCTAAGTAAGAATTGTATCTTCCTAGCAAGACTGATATACCTGACAGAGGGTTGAAGAAACGGGTACGATTTACTCTCTCCATAAAGGACTATGAGATATACAGTACATAAGCTTTAATCATTCAGATATCAGCGTAGAATGGATTTCATAAATGCGTTGTAGGGATGACAAAAGGCCACAATTGATATTAAATGAAATATTGTAGTTAGGCTTAGTTATCACTTTCCACTCTGGCATTGTACTGTAATAATCCAAGGCAGAGTTTATCAACCTTGGCAGCTTTAAGATAGGTAAACTTCAACTCCCCAAATTCCCCAGCCAGCCTGGGGAATTGAAGTCTTCAAAGTTACTAAGATTGAGAAACACTGGGTTAAGGGAATTCCAGCAGCCCATCCCTCCAGGGACAATTTAAATTCATCCAAGTATCACTGTAGTATATACACTATATGGAAGGAGGATGTGAATCAGTGGTGGTATTCAAATTTTTTTACTACTGGTTCTGTGGGTATGGCTTGGTGGGCATGGCTTGGTGGACATGGCAGGGGAAGGATACTGTAAAATCCCCATACTCTCCCCACCCCACTAACCTGCTTTCCAGCTCAGTTCTCCTATGCAGGGCAACAAAAGAAGACCCAGCCAATCAGCTGGGACTTGGAAGGAGCAGTCAGAGGTGGTATTTTCCAGTTCTCTGAACTACTCAAAATTTACACTATCGGTTCTCCAGAACTGGTCAGAACCTGCTGAAAACCACCTCTGGTGTGAATGCTATATATGAATATTGATATCACTGTTCAATTTGTCAAGTTAAGTTGATCTTCTGTGTTCACCCCCTCCTCCACTAATAGGATCACACAGCCCCATTAGAACAGGAGTGCAACAAGAAACTTCCATGGAAAAACTAATTAAGAGACATTCTTAATCTTTATTCCTTTGAGGAAACAGTGTGATTTGGATATCTCTAGGCAATTTGTACTGAAATTGAAAAGCACACTAAAGAGGCAGGTGTGCTGTAACTAGGGATCACTACTATGTAATAGATGCTGAACACATCCTATTGACTTCTGAGGTCGCTGCACTCACTAGAGACACAAATCTAAAAATAAACTGGGTCTCAAAGGGCTTTCTTAAATAATTCAGTAATATTAAACTCTAAATAGAATTCTCCCATCCTTCCACTGTTCAACTATTTGCCAAATGTATTTATTCCAAATATAAGACCATGATGAAAAGTTATAGTGGCAGAAATTTGGTCTTTAAATGTTGGTGCCCCTACTTCAGTTAAGTCTCCAAAGAAGGTAATGGGTCATGACTTAAAGATAGGAATTGTGCTTTGGTTATAAAAGGTCTCAGGCTATAAAAATAGCTGGGATAGCTCTCTAACTAAAATGTAGAAAAGCTGTTGCTGTGTATCTAATCAAGCACACAATACTGAGGATGAAGAACATATGGCTTGCAAGAGCTAAAAGTGCCCATTATACCCAGTAAACTCCCATTTTGATTCTTGTAGAATTCTTACTTCTCCATTGGATACATAGCCTTGCCTTGCTCCCTCGTAACATGCCATTTTCACCCACATGTTATGTCTTCTCAGGGAGGACAGAAAATCATAGTGTGATCCTAAAGCTGAAAAAAATTAACTGCTCCTCAAGTTAGATGAACCAATAGTCTATTTGATATAAACCAATGTTTGTTTAGAGGCATTCACTGCTACTAGGATGGCTGGAAATTGATTTTGTCACTTTTCTAAGGTGGAATAACATTAGTGTTATGGAGCGGGTGTGTGTGTGTGTGTGTGTGTGTGTGTGTGTGTGTGTGTGTGTGTGTAATATTAAGTATTTCGGTCCTTCCTCATTTGGGTCTCCAGTTGTGCATGAAATTGCACAGGGACTTGAGTCTCAGCTCCAAAATATAACACCAAAATATATACACATTCACATTACAGTATTATAATTTTCTTACAGTTGCTTCAGTGATACAAAAGCATATTTCCTGACCAATAATCCATAATCTTGTAGTCTTGCAGAACACGATTTGAGATATAAGATTTTTATCTCAATTATTAGTTCAA
Source organism: Pseudonaja textilis (assembly GCF_049901715.1). NCBI lineage: Eukaryota > Metazoa > Chordata > Lepidosauria > Squamata > Elapidae > Pseudonaja > Pseudonaja textilis. The sequence goes on along the minus strand of NC_141992.1, from coordinate 31,661,980 downwards.
AAGTAACTCAAAGAAGTGAACTTACAGTACATAGTACTCTTTCCTCCTCCTTTCACTATCACAGCAACCTGTGAAGAGAGTTGGGCTGAGAGAGAGAGAGTGACTGGCATCCAATCAACTTTTATGACTAAAGTGGGACTATGTTCTCCTGGTTTCTAGGCCTTACCCTTAATTACAATCCCATATTGACATACCTCTGTGTGTATATCAGGGTTATTTTTCCTAGAGAACACGAGAGCACTGTGTGCTTACAATCCATGGGACCTCTAGGATTTACCCTCTTGCTTATTTCATGACAAAATTTGTAGTCAGTGTTAATATGATGGTGAATCTGGATTTTTATATATTTTCTGTTTGCAAGAGGATATAATATTTGTAATTGCAGATTAGAAAAGGTGCGTAATTTGGGGTAACTGCTTTTAACAAAGTTGGGTATGGACAAAATAATGTTTTATTTTTTTTTAAAGCTACTTTCTATGTACTTTGTCATATATTTTATGCCTTTGCCTTATAGTGTTCAAGTAGAACATCTCATTCTTCAGTTTTTCATGTTGTTGTTTTCCCCTTAAGCTTAGCAAGATCATGTAGGTTACACCTAAATAAATGCTTTTGGCAGTAGATGTTGACTAAATTTGCCATCCAATAAATTTCAGTGAACAAAATGGGATTGATATTTCCCAAGATACATTTTTAGCTTTGTGCTTTAAAGTTAAAACAGGATCTTCTTGGAATTTTCATCGGATAAACCAAAGATTGCTTAATAATTTATAAAACAGCTAGAGCTATAATGCATTCATCTCTAAATAGATGGAGGGAAGAGATATATTGGCAGGCAACAAAAGAAACCATAAAGAATATGCAACATACAGGGTGTTAGGACTTGATATTTACTATCATTTTAATAAAATTATCTCATAAATTATAAGCAGCTGTAAATGTCACATCATTAAAGCATAACCTTGCGATCATCCCTTATAGTAAATATTTACAAACCCAAACATGCATAAAATACCAGCCACTACGAATCATGAAATAAGCTGAAAGAAAAGACAATAGTGTCTTTTCAAGACCTGTCACCACAAGCACTTGATGGCATGAGCAATACCTTGGGAGAAGTTAAGTCCAAATCAGATAGAGGCCTTCACTTGAAAAACAAGTGACTAAAATGCAACATACACATTTATCTTACTATTATTTCATCTGCATCTGGTTTGCTTGACACTTGCTTTGCAACTGATAATGTGTAATTTGAGTCTTTTTGCTTCTGAAAAGTAGATATAGCTTTAGAACTTCTGATTTTGTGTGTGCATACGTACTTACCTACCCACCTTTCACTGAGGATGATTTAAATAATTCTCTTCAGTTGTACTGAAGAGACTTTACTGAGATTTGGTAAAGTTATATCACCAAAATGTACAAGTATGACCAAAGACTTTTTCCTGCATTTTCTTTTTTTTTTCTGAAAAAGTTTGTTGCTCTTTTTTTACCAGGTATTTCCCAGTACAATACTTACTTGATATGCAGAAAACCTTCAGTTTGAAATCTAGATTTCATTTTTAAAAATTACTATTTCCCTTCCTTTGCTATTTACTAGGATATTTTTTTTAATGTACCAATTATTCATGCAGTCCCAATAGAAGGATTGCATATCCATCAAAGGTGGTATTCAGCAGGTTCTGACCAGTTCTGGAGAACCGGTAGTGGAAATTTTGAGTAGTTCAAAGAACCAGCAAATACTACCTCTGACAGGACATTTTACAATATCCTTCCCCTGCCACGCCCACCAAGCCACGCCCACAGAAACGGTAGTAAAATATTTGAATCCCACCACTGATATCCATCCCTGTTTGGGAAGTGGAAGAGAAACCTTCTACTTTAAGGGCATGGAAAAATAATGGAACAGCACACTGGTGAATTTATTTTAAAAAAGCCCAGAGAAAAATTTGATAGCAAAAATACTAATATTAATACAAAACATATGAACCTATTATATAAAAACAGCAGTGGACTTTCTTCAGGAAAAACTGAAAATAGCTGAGTTGGCATTTTGTGCAGTAGAATCAAAGTATAAAGGAATGCCTAGAACAAAGTAGAGTATAGTAGGCAAATCAGATAACAATGCTTTTTTGGCATACTGTTCTCAACTTGGAGCAGAAAAACTTGGGAGGAGTTCACATTCAAAGTGGATTATTGGTGAGTTGACTGATCCTTATTGGATCACGGACCCAGTGAGATCAGTGATCCAATCAGGACTTCACCATGGAATTTCCACTCCTTAAAATCTTTATAAGACTCTGGGTATCTCTTCATTTATAGATACCTACCTTTCTATTCTGGTGAACAGTCTAGATAGCTAATAAATTTTAAAAACAAAGGAACAAATAATGCAAAAATATGATTAATATTAATGAAACACCCAAACAAGCTAACAACTAAAAGCCTGATGAAATAGGTGCATCTTTAAAGATTAGTACCATAGTTAATATTAGTGCAAGGAAGCCATCTAGGATGTAGTATCTATTCCCTAGCATACGGAACATGAAATTAATTTAAAAGTTTAAAATCCCCAAGCTCATATGTATGCAGAATTACCTTCAAAATTCATTCTTAAAAATCATTTGTAATTTTCCTTTTCCTAGCAGACATTTCATTCTTGACATGGCCTAACTTAAGCCGACACAAGACTAATGACAATCCAATTATTTGTCAGGCACACATTTCTTGCTCTGCTTTGAAGCATATCATATGTTTTTGAGCCTCTGTATTCTAGGTCATTGGTCAATGACTTCTGTAGCCCTGATGGTATATTTAGACTGTGCACAAGAGGAACAGATTCCCCCCTTAATAATCATCAGTATCACATATCAGCAACCTCCATAAAGCTGATTCTTCATGTCCAACCTGTAGTCACATAATACCTTCAAAAGTCAAGCAAGGAAGCTAGCCAGTGCCAGTTAGAGAAGCAAGTTTCTGCCTCTTACTGAAAGCAATTTTTAAAAGAGAGATCAGGTTGAAAAGGAGCTCTTAAGTCAACTTTAATGATCTGCCTCCAGTGCCACAGTGAAGTGAGTTGCATGAATAAAGCTAATGTGGTACATTCTCCAGGCATGGCATCTGAGTTACAAGGACAAATGGACAAAGGTATGGCACTACTTGCAGCAAATTGTGGAGCCAAAGTTCTGCTACAAATTACAGAAAGAGAGAACAAGTTAATTAAGGATTGCAGAAGGTGAAAATATTTTTAAAACGTTTTTCATTTATGCCCCTGTCTTGATCCAGCTTGCTTATTTTTATGCCTTGCATACAACATAATCATGTAGTGATGCTTTCAAATCTAACTCAATTCCTGCTGTAGACATACATGCAATTTTGTCACTGTGTTGTAGAAGTGATTTGCCATTGCTTTGTGTAGGATGATATTTTAAATTGAAGGCTATCTCGCAGTCAAGAATTTGATAGTTTTTCATACAAGTACTATCCATGGCCAACCTGCTTTACTCTTGTAATCACCCTGTGTCAGCTAAATGCTACTATCTACTGGGGCAATATGTTAACTATTTATTAAATATAAAAAAAATCAAAACAAAGCCATACCACATCCTTTGGTTTGATTGTTTGAAGAAAAAGATTGTTTTGCATTCTCCCTACATAGGAAAATGTCGAAACTATTTTCCCAAATAACTTAGGCCAAGTTTACTTATCCTAATCATAGTCAATTAGATACATTTGGGACTTGTCAATAGTTGACATTTGTTGGCTACAAACTCCACACTCATTAATATATTTTTTTATTTTTATAAAAGTTTTATTTGGGTTTTCACAAAACATAATACAAGTAAAAATTTCTTTTTTTGAGAATAGCATGGTCCTGGGTTATCACTTCTCCATACAGACACAAATTCAATTTCATATTCATCTTTGTGTTCTGTATCATATCTTATTACTATTTTAACATTTTCTCAATATTTTTTCCTTTCCCTTAGTTTTCTCAATCTTACTTTTAATTATCTCATTCCTTTCTAAATTCAATTGTATATATCTTTTTCTAAGTTTCAATGCCTTTCTAGTCATCATACTTATACTTTTGTCTGTCCTGTTTCAATTTCATATTTTCTTTTCTCATTAAACAAAAATTTCCCCTGTAGTTACTAGTTGGAGTATGACACCTTTGTATCTTTTAATTTTTATCCATTCAACTCTTATTTAAACTTCAATTTATACCTTTACAATTATAACATTTAATATAACACATAACTTCCAGTCGAATTCTGCTTGGTACATTCTTAAAATACGCACTAAGTTCTTAAAGAGAAAATCTATATATAACAATAATAAATAAAATACTTATTCTATTCCAATTCAGCTCTATCATTAATGTTAGATATAATCTTTGACATCTTTAACATTCCTTTCCAATAGGATATCGTACTTCTAGGAATACTTATAATATTTCCATAATTTTTTCATGTTTCTTTCATATTCCTCTTCACTTAATTTTTTTATAACACATTTATAATAATTAAAATGTTCCCCTCCTTTCCTAATTTCATTCTCTCATTCTCTTTATTTCATTTATTTATTAAACATTCCATTACATTACAATGAGTATTTTATCTATCATTTTAATCACATTGTTTCATATTTTCAAAGTTTATTTCTATTTCTAATATAACAATACTATCTTATGTATCCTTGCAGAACCCCCCTTTCAATTAAGTTTTCACCCATTATCTCTGTGTCTTGTACATTTTCCCTGTTTCTCTATGTCCTGGTTCTGTCCTTTATAATTTTTTTCCTTTCCCTCTTCTCCCTCTTCTTCTCCCTTCCCTTTTTGACCCTTTCTCTGTCTAATTCTGATTCTCTCTTCTGTAATCCTCTCTTCTGTTTCTTCCTAATGTTATAATTACTTTTCAAACTATTCTTTTTTGGGGTTGTTTTTTCGGATCTTAAATTTTTCACTCTCTTTCCCCCCCTTTCCTTTCTTTTTCCCACATAGAAATACTTGGTCATTGAAGATGGCTTCTTCTTTGTCCCGCCCTTTTTGTTCTACAGGCATTTCTTGTTGTTTCTCATAGTTCAGGATCTCCATTTCTAAAAATTGAAATATGAAGCCAAAAGAACCTCTTCCTTCTTGAGCATCTTCTTTCTGTTTTTTAAGTCCCATTCTTCCAAGACTGATGCCATTTTAAAAACTTTTAAACAACCACGCACTTAATTTTAGTCCTTTAGATCCAATAGCCAAAAATCCAAAAATCACCAAGTAATCCAAACAAAGCTGTTTCTTCTTGCTTCTTTTTTCCACTTTCTCTTCCAGGGGTTCTCTTATCTTGTTACAAAGTTTCAGTTAAAATGTATCTTTTAGGAATCTTGTTAAAGTTTCACTGTTAATTCCTTTCACTTCCAGGTGGTCTCCTCCCTTTTTCCAGATCCCACCCTTTTGTTTTTTTCCTTCTTTTAAAAGTTCTTGAGAATCCAGAAATCTTTATTATCCCTTTGACATTTTATTTTCAGCTTAAATACCTGTTAATGTCAAAGTGGATTTTTGCCAGTTTCTCACTTGAATCTCTTAGTTGTCAATATAGGGAAGAAAAGAAGAAGAAAACCCAAACCCTTTCCCTTCCCTCTCTCATTCGCCGCTTCAAAGTCTTCTTTGGGAACAATGTTGTTCTTTATAATTCAAATCCCAGGGTACCTTGTATTGTTGTTTTCCAGTTCGACCTGGTCAGCTAAAAACTTTCTCTTCTTATCTTCCTCCTACACATTCTTTTCTGATTGAGTTCTTCTTTGAGGTGGCCATTTCTGACCACCACTGCAACTGCTTTTGGTAAAGGTAGTAATGGCCAGCTGAGGAGGAGAGATGAGGCTCTCCTCGACCCTGCTGGCAGTCTCCCCCCTCTTCACCACCTCTACGGGGTGGCTTAGCCCTGAAACCAGCCAGCTCGGGGCTTTCCAGTGGTGAGCACAGATCGAAACTGTGCACAATCGCAGATTTCGGACTGTTGCCAAAGAAGCTCAAACCGATCTCCCACACTCATTAATATTGATGATGTTACCTAGTTAGTTAGCAAGCAAACAGCCAGGCTCAAACTCACTAACCACCAAGAACCATATAACTTTGTGATGACCATCCCAGATGTTTCCCCAGGTACCTCTCCAGATATCAGCTTGGAGGAAGAAGAACTGGTTACAGGCACATCAGGAGGGGAGTTGGTCAATAGCTCCAAGCAGCCATCTGTGGGTGATTTGGCTGAAGCACACCTACAATCCTGAGACTTCAGGTGGGGAAAGCCTGCAGTTGCAGCTAGTTAGCATGAGGAAGTGGAACTGCCTTCTGCACCTGATCCAAGAACACATAGGGCAGAGACAAGGCAGGAGCAGCTAAGGTCAGGCTGATTACTTATGAGGAGTCAGCCTTACCTCTCTTGATGGGCTGCACCAGATGCTGGCTAGCAGAGTAGATAGATGGAGATGATGCTGGGAACACGTTCATTTCCTTGCTGTGTGTTCTTGTCCTGAATTTCAGATTGTGTCTCTTCAGCTGTTGCCTTTGCCTATGGATTTGCCTTTGTCTTGTAACTTGTCTTTGCCTTGGGAACTTACTTTTGCCTAGTGGACTGGATTCCACTAGGATTGCCTTAAGAACTAGTGTTGGCTTCCTGTGAGTAGCCTGTGGAACTCATTGGGGTTGAGCTGGTGCTAGGACAGGAAATTGCTGGGGAATACAAATCAGGCTTGGAAAACTTAATAAAGTCTCCTTACACCTGCAGTGTGTTTCTGTGTGTAAATGGGACAGCACAAATTTAAGCTGCCCCAGACTTCTTGAAATATTAAAAAATATGCAGGTGTTTTAATTGAGGAAGAAAGGACATTTCTCAAAATCTGGATAAACAATATAGTTTTATGATCAGGTGGAAAATAATGTTCCCAAAGCATTTGAACTTTATTTGGGTCTGACCAATGTATTCCTAAAAACATTTGATCATATTTGTTCCTGTGCATAATGTCACTTGAATTAGATCAATCATATGTCATTCTATTTAAATGTGAATCTTGACATCTTCAGGTTTCTATTGCATTATCCCTGGGAATTTCTGTTCAGTTTTATTGCTGCATTTTAACTTTATTCTTTGAATCTCATCTTTTGAGACTGTGACCAATAATAGAGGGGATAGAAGAAGCATGGAAAAGGGGAAGATAATTTATTTAAAAAATATGCAGTTAATTTTATCTCCTGGCTCAAATGCATTCCCTCTTTTCTAGGAGCTTGTTGTGTATTTCCTCTCCATAATACATCAGGGTTTAGTCCTGCAGAAAAACAAATGTTAAAACAATTTCCTTCTTTCCTTCCCTCCCTCCCTTTTTATAGTAATAGTAGCACTATGGACAGGTTCCAGGGCTATATCTGCAAATAATCCACCTGGGGGGAATAATTTCCCCAAAGCTATTCCCAGCAATGCATCATTGGGTTTTGTAAGGAATTTAGGGCTGAAAAATGAGCTGAGCTCCTTCAGAAGCATGGAAATGTTTGGAAAAATAGCGAGGGGAAACCTCACTCCCTAATGTCCGTGGTAGTACTGACTTGCTTTTCTGCAGCATCTAACAGTACCTCTGGAATGCAGCACATAATGGAGACTGTGTGCTTTGCATATGCCCAGCCAATGATACAGTTCACCACAGATGATGAAGTGATCTTCATACACTGCATATTGTTTCAATTTCTCCACTGCACTGCAGCATCATATGAGCACCAGGAGACACCATAACACACCGACCGGTAGTTCCCAACTACTTTCCTTGATCTAAAGGATATCATGTTATTTCTACCCTCAGGTTTCAGAGGCCCTGAGAAAGTTATTCTTAGAGTGTTTGTGGTTTATCATCACCAGTGATATTCTGTCCCAGAAGACAGTGTGCAAGATTAAGGGAAGATTCTGCTTCATCTTTTACACTAGTTGTTCCGTATGTATTTGGAAAGGGCGGTAAACAATTGGATTAGCAAGGAAAAGAATAAAAGCCTTGATAGCAGATTTCCAGTAAGAGAGTGATCTCAACATCAGCCTGACACTGCTTTTTGATCCTGAATTATATTTTTTATATTCTCAGCATATATTTATTAATATTCTCAGTATTATCAATATATTCTTTAATATACAGTATTATCAACAAATTGGAAAATATATTAATATTCCCTATATTCTCACTTACATACATATTCATTTCACTTCTTTGTTAATTCTCAATTAATCAGTGCTGACTCTTTTATTTTAAAGTTACAGTATTTAAGAAAAATGTCCCTGGTCTTCCTTTCAGGTAAACCCAGTAATGTGATTTCGGATTTGTAATTCCCCATTCACTTTGAGACATTCTGTCATTATTACAATAGATTTTTAAACATATATATATATATATATATATATATATATATATATATATATATATATATATATATATAGTAGGATTATAGAAATATTGAGCAAGAGAAAATCTGAATGACAGTCATTATGCAAACGTAGAACTCAAGTGGTTTATCTGAATTTCCCTGCTTAAAAGGTTTTCTGTCTATCATTATGGCTGGAAATTGCCAGTTTTATAACTGGACCAGACTAAATCACTTTTGATGATGGGAGAAGTCTGTGATCTGTCTTGTGATCTCTTGTCATGGGATTCATTAAGTATGGATGCTGTGAGAATAACTAAGAATATTATTTGTCTAGATGACAGTTCCTTTAATAGTGTACCATCATTTATGAACACAAAGGTGGCTTGGGGTCTAAAGCAATCTCTTTTTTAAATTATTATTTATTTATTTTTTATTCTAGAAAAAACATTTATTTGACATACATTTAAACAGACAAATCAACATATATACATACATATATATATACATATACATATACATATATACATTTTACAGCATATATTGAGCAATGGTTAATTTTTTTTCTTTATCTTTATCATTGACGTGATCTGCCTTGTTACAATAACTCCTTCGTTCTTTTAATGTTTTAATTTCTCCATATAGTTTATAGTTAAATGTACGTCTTCTGTCATTTCCATAACTTATCCAAATATTAAATATTACCTTTTCTTTAACCACTCATACCAATGTTCCATATTTCATAATAGTCACTATCTTGTTTATTTTTTAACAATTTGGTTAGGCTATCCATCTCAGCACATTCATGTATTATTTTATAGGAGTAATTTTTTTCACTGTAGCTCCTGTCCAGATCTCTGAATCTTCAAGGAGATAACCAATCTAGAACTAAGGAGAAATTTTCTATAAATGAGAACAATTAATCAGTGGAACAACTTACTTCCAGAAGTTGTGGGGGCTCCAAATTCTTTAAGAAGAAATTGGACAACCATTTGTCTGAAATAGTATAGGACCATGATGGCGAACCTATGGCACATGTGCCAGAAGTGGCACACAGAGCCACTTCTGCCAGCACATGAGAGGTCACCTGAAAGAGCCCCACTGCGCATGCATGCGCACCATCTGCCTGCCAGCTGATTGTTGGTGTTCATGCGTGGGAGCTGGGGTGCGCGGGAGATGTGTGTGCATGTGCAGAGACGCATGGCATGGGGGGATTGCACATGCATGCACAGATATACATGGCGCGCGGGGATCACGTGCACATGCCCAGAGATGCACAGTGTGCACAAGGGAGGTTATGCACCAGAGTTGGTATTCAGCAGGTTCTGACCAGTTCAGGAGAACTGGTAGTGGAAATTTTGAGTAGTTTGGAATACCCCCTCTGACTAGCCCCACCCTCATCTATTTTCTGCCTCCTGAGTCCCAGCTGATTGGCTGGGTCTTCTTTTGTTGTGCTGCACAGGAGAATTGAGCTGGAAAGCAGGTTAGTGGGGTGGAGAGGGGATGGTGATTTTACAGTATCCTTCCCCTGTCATGCCCACCAAGCCACGTCCACCAAGCCAAGCCACACCCACAGAACTGGTAGTAAAAAAAATTGAATCCCACCACTGTTGTGCACGCATGTGCATGAGGTGTGGGGGGGGCATGCCTTCTGGGTGCTGGCACGAGAGCGCATGCACAATTTTCAGCACGGGAGCCCAAAAAGGTTAGCAGGGAGTTGGACAAGAAAGTTTCCAAGATCCCTTCGAACTCTCTTATTCTGTGTATTAATTGTGATAATTATTAATTATCATAATTAAATATTACTTTTGAGAATTTTGAGAAATCTAGCCCAAAACTTCTAAAGTGATTTCAAATGCCTGTGCTTGTCTTATAAGATGCTGAAAGAATTTGAATTGGTAATGGTAATGATCTTAATTATTGCAGAGGGTTCTAAAACGTGGTAGTGCCATGACCTCTTAACATGATAAAATACTATGTGTGAACCTTCTCATAAACAAAACATTCTAACAGGCTTCCCACTCAAGTGTGGTCTGTTCACAAATCTCATTTGCACACATAAACTAGAATCAGCTCCCAGGCTGGGCTCTCCATCTGTGCAGTTCTAGCAACAGCTTCTGCAACAGCCCAACACACATCTTTTTTTTTTTAAACAGTTTATTTATATATCTTCACATTACATACATAGGTGCTTAGTGAACAGCGTATTGTCTGGATCATTTTCAGAGGTGGTATTCAGCAGGTTCTGACCAGTTCTAGAGAACTGGTAGTGGAAATTTTGAGTAGTTTAGAATACCATCTCTGATTGGCCCCACCCCCAATCTATTCTCTGCCTCCTGAATCCCATCTGATTGGTTGGGTCTTCTTTTGTTGCCCTGCATAGGAGAATGGAGGTAGACAGCAGATTAGTGGGGTGGGGAGAGAATGGGGACTTTACAGTATTCTTACCCCTGGAGAGGGGTGGGAATGGAGATTTTACAGTATCCTTCCTCTGCCACACTCACCAAGCCATGCCCACCAAGCCACACCATGCCCACCAAGCCACGCCCCCACAGAACCGGTAGTAAAAAATTTTGAATCCCACCAGTGATCATTTTGTTTATATATACTTTCCCCACTCCTAATTTCTACCTCCAGTATCCAATTATTTGTAAAACAAGTCCCATGTTTGAAAATATTCTTGTGTCTTCTTTTTCTTTTATTTTTAATGTCAATCTGTCCATTTCTGCATAGTATATTTTTTAAAAAAATAACATCTTCTTGTTTCATCGTCTTTCCAGTACTACATGAAGCCCAACACGTTTCTGAGTGCTGTTCAAAGGGAACCTGGCTAAGATTGGGGAACTACTGGTCAGTTTCATCTTCACCTCTATAAAGGTGATTTTTCCTCTGCTCCTTCCTGAGCAGGTCACATTGGATTCTGGCCCTGAGATTGCATACCAGGTCCTGACAACCTAAGTGCTATTCCTTTTTTTAGTTCTTGCAGGAAAAGAACATATAAGAACATATTTAGGACATCTTGCAACAGAAGCCAACATCCCTTGACTGCCTGAATGTATTCAAGTGCTATTTGTATCTCTGTCTATGCCATATCAGTCATAGTATTTCTGAACTGTCTTGAGATTTTTCTCAAAGAACAATAAGGTTGTGTCAAAAACAACCTCTCAGCTGACAAGCTGCCAGCACAAAAGCAGGTGCAATTTATATGGGCAATGAAGGTAAGGAACAATAATTAAATAAAATCAGATGCAATCAACTTAGGCAATTAGTACAGTAGCCGTATGCCCTCAGAAGGAAAGAAAAGAATAGTAATGTGATTTAAACAACAATCACATTTTTCTTTGATCATTCTTTGTGTTTAAGCCATAGTTTTATTTGTCTTACCACATAAATCTTCAGTATGACTGAATCAATGGAGAACAAAAGGGGAACCATTCAGTTTCTGAAGTAAATCAAGAAGAAATCGAATTTGTTTTCCTTATCTTAAAGGCTGCCTTGCCTAAGGCTTGAATTTGTGTGAGTTTACTAAATGTAGATTTAATGATTGTCAAAAACAAGTGACCACTGCTTAATGTGCTTTTACTCGAAAAGCTGCCCTAGATGCTGGCCTTGCTTTCACATAGACAAAAGCAAGAGAACACAGGTAAGATCTCTGCTACTAGCTTAATACTCTCTTCCATTCACTATTGAATATACCAAAATAATAATAATGAAGACAGTTTTTTATTGGCTCATCCATCTACTGCAGGGGTGTCAAACGTCTGGCCCATGGACTGGATGCGTAACACCCATGCCTGGTTTAGTGAAGGGGAAAAAAGTCCCGATATGTCATGTGATGCTGCCATGATGACATGAGTTTGACACACCTGACCTACTGTATCACCTTGTAGACTCTGGATAGAGTACATTGTATTGGCTGGGTGATTCTGAGTCATTAGTGGGGAAATGGCTAAAGGCTCTAGGGTAGTTCTACATGGAGTGTCCTCAGGGGCTTCATGGACATGAAGACGCATACACATGTGGTGTTTTTGTTATTTTTCCATGGTTTTTTTTTTTGTAGGATGGTAGCTGGAAGTAGGTCACATGACAGGGTTACTTTGTTAGTCAGTCTGGAAAATGCCAATGACAGGAATGTAATTACAAATAAGAACATGTAGCTATAACAAGTACAGTGCTGTTATTATTACACTATTTGATGGCCTAAATAAGCTTATAAAGCAGTTGTGAATATTATAATTCCAGGGGCATGTATACAATCAGACAGAGAAAGAAAAATATCTTTTTTCCCATTTAGAATTGACATCCAAGAAAGAAGAGAGAACTTTAATGAAAAGTAGGGGCTTTTGTATTGAGTCTATGAGCATAATAATTATATTTCATACTTAGTAGTATTACACCATTCAAGAAATAAAAGAAATGAATATTTTCCACCAGTCTTTGTCTTCCATATCCCTTTCACATCTTGGTTTGTTTAACTTCAAAAATACAGTTCTTCTCTGGATACTATTTTCAAATTCTGTGAATTCAAATCAATATGAGATGACTTTTTATTAATGTTTCTAAGTGACAGAGAAATCTTCTGAATGTATCTTCATGCTGTAAGGCCTTATATATTTTATGTAGTATGTTCTTTTTTTTACTTTCATGGTTTAAATATTATCATTCAGATATTAAATCCATGTCAATGCAATATATCTCTTGCAATATAGAGTACTGTATTATACATGATTTAAAATGTAGAAAGTATTATTTAACATATAAAATGAAGCATATTTCAAAAGACTTGTGGGTATGCATTACAAATCTTCTAATGTCCACATTGCCTCTTCAGCAGTTATTCTTCCTCATACCCCATCCATTTGCTAATTGTCAATATATGCATATTGATCTATATTTAAAGAGGTTATCCATCTATCACCCTTTGGCTCTGGGTAGCACAAAACTGGTATCCAGATAAATAAATAATTTGAGGTAAGTGCTGCACCATGTGAAATTTTAAGCTGATAAGTACTTTTTAATATCACATGGTTGCAGAGTTTTGGAGGGCAATTATGTTAAAATGATGCTTATATTTCACCTCGCTATTGGAGTATAAGTAACTTTGTAACTCTAACTGAAAAACCCACCTTATTTCTAGACTTTTTTTAAAAAAAAATGCCATTGAAATCTATAGGTATAAATAGAGGTACAGCACTATAACTGGGCTAGGCTGGGCCAATTTTTTGAAAGACCAAAAGTCCAAGTCCAATTCAGCTGTTAAAGGGGAATTGGAAGGGTATAATTATTGTAGGGGAAAATGACCAGAATTCTGTGGTCTTATTCATTTCCTATAATCAGAGGTGGTATTCAGCAGGTTCTGACCAGTTCTGGAGAACTGGTAGCAGAAATTTTGAGTAGTTCAAAGAACCGGCAAATACCATCTCTGATTGGAGATTTTACAGTATCCTTTCCCTGCCATGCCCACCAAGCCACACCCACAGAACCAGTTGTAAAAAATTTTGAATACCACCACTGGTACTCACTCTGTCGCTCTCTTGCTCTCTCTTAGCTTTTTCCTCCCAAATTGACAGAATGAAACTTGATGGGAAAATTAGTGGGATATTCCAGCCTAATGATTCACTCAATTTATATATTTTTTTTAAAAAAAAAACCTCAGAAGACAAAAATATGACATTAGTTTTCAGAATAAGGGATGAAAAACACAGAATATTGGATGACATTTTGTCCAGATTTGCATACCACATCTCTCTCTATGTATATGTAATTATGTATATGTAACATATACACATACATAAATACACACATACTGTTTATATTATTTGTATAATATCCAGATTTTTATCCAGGAAACTATGCTTCTTTCAATCACTATATGATTAAAGACTGCCTTAGTCCACCTGCCATTAGTTCTTGCTATATGACCAGTACATTTCTTTTATAATTTTTATAATTGGATAACTATATAATTTTTAAATACAAACAATTGTATTTGTATAAAGTAGGCTGCTGGAAAGTAGAGCCAGTGTTTTGAGATAACATTATTACAATCATGAAAATGTGTAATTTTCTTGAAACTAATCAAGCTATTACTTCACGCATTATTATAATATAAATCTGTAATTTACTGTACCTGGGATTTTTTCAGATCCCATTTAAGCTTTTTTTATTTTAATCCAATACAATAAACACATGTAAACTAACAAAAGATAATTAAAAATTGACTTCAAAAGGAGTTAAAGTTGTGGCTCTATGAAAACTTTAACCCAACATATTGCTTCTCAAAAGCATGGAAAATCCGTAGGTACTTCTTTATATAAATCTATGATATGATTCTCTTCATTGCTTTTCAAGAAGAATAATCCTATTAATACAAGAAAAGGTGCAAAGAAGGACAATCTAAATGAGGCAATTCCTTTAATTATTGCATGTTAATTCTGAGAAATCTGCACCTTGTATTTCTGACTTTGTGCCACTAAAGACAGCTGAACCTTGACTGATAAACAAATGGAAAGACTGTAGCTCAAAAACAGAATACAGAATCTGGATATTGGGTGTCCATAGGTTTTATCCCTGTATTTCCATACAAAGGATCCAGTAAAAATGATCTGAAAAGACTCTTCTGGAAATTCTGTAAACCTGTCATTGCCATTCAAAATAGAAAATACTCAGTTGCCAGTAGTATAAAGCAACTATCATTGTTCCATTTAAGGACAAATTAATCAGTACCTTTCAGAACAGTTCCTGTTGTTTCATATTTATCCTATTAATCAGCATTTTTCTAAAGACCTCTATAAAAATACATTAAAAGTAAAGGTAAAGATTTCCTCTGTCCAGTCATATCTGACTCTAGGGAGTAATACTCATCTCCATTTCTTAGCTGAGGGAGCCAGTGTTTTGTGAAGATATTTCTGTGATCATATGGCCAGAATAACTATGCTGAGGTGCACAGAAGCTGTTACCTTCCCACCTAAGTGGTACATATTTATCTACTCACATTTGTATGCTTGCAATACTGCTGTCATGGTTCCGAACCAAGTAAGAACTATGAGACGGGGACTCAAAGATTCTCTTTATTGGGTACGTCATATCAGCATGTTCAAATGTGAAGCCACTCTAAATATTTCCTATGGATCAGTAAATGACTTCCTCCACCAAAGTGTCACAAATCACATTGCTCGGTGGGGTAAATGACAGGTTCTTCAGGCACCCCCCTCCTTTCTTGCTCAGCACTTGTTGAGATGACCTTGGTTTTACCAGCCTCTCCTATGTTATGTCCAGCACATTGTAGAATAGCATTCCAAATCTCCTATCCTCTCCACATTTGTGTGGCAACTGAAAAATGGAAAAAATATCTCAACCATAGTGTTAGTGTTTGGGGATAAACCCCTGAGCTGAGTGCACAGCAGCAGTCAAGCCAGGCAGCCAAATGAGAGAGAGGCTGGGCCCTAGAGTATACACACACTTGAGACAAAATACACTGTTTGTGGTTTAAATAGGTATTTAATTCATACAGAGATTAAGAATAGTCATTCAGTCCATATGTCAGTTATCCAGTTTATCTATCCAGTTATCAAGTCTCTTTAAACAGTAAATACAATGTCTTTATCTGCTTGTATATCTTCTTCTTAAGATACCTTTCTCTCAAGTACTAACGCTGAATCCACAGCT
Source organism: Pseudonaja textilis (assembly GCF_049901715.1). NCBI lineage: Eukaryota > Metazoa > Chordata > Lepidosauria > Squamata > Elapidae > Pseudonaja > Pseudonaja textilis. The sequence goes on along the minus strand of NC_141992.1, from coordinate 31,645,935 downwards.
CACCAGTAAACAGTCCTTGTGTTCAGGTGAAATGGTATCTGGCACAGTAGCCTCCAAAGTAAGCAGATAGACCAACACAGTAGGCAACAGACCAGGAACAGTAACCAGGTGCATCCAGAAGCCGGACTCAGACAGTTGCATCCAGAAGCCGGGGCTATTACGTTTCCCCTCCTACCTATATGGCTGCCTGCAACCGCACCCACAATGACATTGCAGTTTCTAGCTTTAAAGCTACATGACACTTAATCCTAGGTTTATATATTTATTCAACCCAAACCAGTTGGAGTATCCATATACCCAACATTCTCCCCTTTTGGGTGATATAAATATGTAATGCCTTACATTCCTAAACCCATATTTTTGACAATTCTCTAGATGCTTAAGAGCACCTTGGGCTTTAGTAAAATGATCAGCTACATTGTCCTCCGACATGCAGTATTCCAGCTGTATCAATTTACTCTGTACAGATTCTCTTACATTAAGATACCTCAAATCTGTATGTTTACTTCTCGTTTTAACTGCAATATTAGTAGCTATTTTAATTGCTGCCTGATTATCCTCATGTACAACTATAGGGTAATTTACAGTTATACCCATATCCTTCAACATTTGTTTGTACATAATCAACTCAGTACACAAAAATGATAAACAGGAGAATTCTGCCTCCATAGTAGACAAACTTATATGCTGTTGTCTAATTGACTTCCAGCCAATTAATGTCTTACCCAGCATTATGGCTGTTCCTGAAGTCGACTTTCTAGTATCTCTTTCTGCTGCAAAACTAGCATCTGCATAAGCACTCAATATGAGATCACCTTCTGGTTCTAAATACAGTGCATGGTGTAATGTACCTTTAAGATATCTTAGGATTCTTTTCAATGCATTCCAGTGACATTGAAGTGGGTCATTATTGTGTCGAGCCAGCTGATTAATACTAAAAAAGCAATATCTGGCCTTGACCAATTGCTAATATATGATAAGCTACCAACCAAAGATTGATACAGTTCCTTATCACATTTGGGACAATTCCTTTAATTATTGCATCTCTAGGGAGTAATACTCATCTCCATTTCTTAGCTGAGGGAGCCAGTGTTTTGTGAAGATATTTCTGTGATCATATGGCCAGAATAACTATGCTGAGGTGCACAGTAGCTGTTACCTTCCCACCTAAGTGGTACATATATTTATCTACTCACATTTGTATGCTTGCAATACTGCTGTCATGGTTCCAACCAAGTAAGAACTATGAGACGGGACCAAAGACTTTCTTTATTGGGACGCCATATCAGCATGTTCAAATGTGAAGCCACTCTAAATATTTCCTATGGATCAGTAAATGACTTCCTCCACCAAAGTGTCACAAATCACATTGCTCGTGGGGTAAATGACAGGTTCTTCAGGCACCCCCTCCTTTCTTGCTCAGCACTTGTTGAGATGACCTTGGTTTTACCAGCCTCTCCTATGTTATGTCCAGCACATTGTAGAATAGCATTCCAAATCTCCTATCCTCTCCACATTTGTGTGGCAACTGAAAAATGGAAAAAATATCTCAACCATAGTGTTAGTGTTTGGGGATAAACCCCTGAGCTGAGTGCACAGCAGCAGTCAAGCCAGGCAGCCAAATGAGAGAGAGGCTGGGCCCTAGAGTATACACACACTTGAGACAAAATACACTGTTTGTGGTTTAAATAGGTATTTAATTCATACAGAGATTAAGAATAGTCATTCAGTCCATATGTCAGTTATCCAGTTTATCTATCCAGTTATCAAGTCTCTTTAAACAGTAAATACAATGTCTTTATCTGCTTGTATATCTTCTTCTTAAGATACCTTTCTCTCAAGTACTAACGCTGAATCCACAGCTCACCAGTAAACAGTCCTTGTGTTCAGGTGAAATGGTATCTGGCACAGTAGCCTCCAAAGTAAGCAGATAGACCAACACAGTAGGCAACAGACCAGGAACAGTAACCAGGTGCATCCAGAAGCCGGACTCAGACAGTTGCATCCAGAAGCCGGGGCTATTACGTTTCCCCTCCTACCTATATGGCTGCCTGCAACCGCACCCACAATGACATTGCAGTTTCTAGCTTTAAAGCTACATGACACTTAATCCTAGGTTTATATATTTATTCAACCCAAACCAGTTGGAGTATCCATATACCCAACATTCTCCCTTTTGGGTGATATAAATATGTAATGCCTTTACATTCTAAACCCATATTTTTGACAATTCTCTAGATGCTTAAGAGCACCTTGGGCTTTAGTAAAATGATCAGCTACATTGTCCTCCGACATGCAGTATTCCAGCTGTATCAATTTACTCTGTACAGATTCTCTTACATTAAGATACCTCAAATCTGTATGTTTACTTCTCGTTTAACTGCAATATTAGTAGCTATTTTAATTGCTGCCTGATTATCCTCATGTACAACTATAGGGTAATTTACAGTTATACCCATATCCTTCAACATTTGTTTGTACATAATCAACTCAGTACACAAAAATGATAAACAGGAGAATTCTGCCTCCATAGTAGACAAACTTATATGCTGTTGTCTAATTGACTTCCAGCCAATTAATGTCTTACCCAGCATTATGGCTGTTCCTGAAGTCGACTTTCTAGTATCTCTTTCTGCTGCAAAACTAGCATCTGCATAAGCACTCAATATGAGATCACCTTCTGGTTCTAAATACAGTGCATGGTGTAATGTACCTTTAAGATATCTTAGGATTCTTTTCAATGCATTCCAGTGACATTGAAGTGGGTCATTATTGTGTCGAGCCAGCTGATTAATACTAAAAGCAATATCTGGCCTTGACCAATTGCTAATATATGATAAGCTACCAACCAAAGATTGATACAGTTCCTTATCACATTTGGGACTTTGAGTATCCATTTTGCAAATATCCTGACTCATTGGAGTCTTTGCAGGCTTACAAAGTTCCATTTTATAATCCAATAGCAATTTAGATATCTTATCTTCCTGAGATATCTTAAACCCTTTCTGTGTTCTCAGTATATTCAATCCTAGATATCTCTTTATCTCACCTAATTGCTTGATTTTTACCTTCTTGGCTAATGATGTTATTATTTCATTTGCTTCATCATTAGTCTTAGTTATCAGAGCAATATCATCAGTAAACAACAATAATAATGATATCTTCCCATTCTTTTCTCTTTTAAATAGACATGGGTCAGCTAAACCAGCTTTAAATCCTATATTGGTCAGTTCCTTCACAATATACTGGTTCCATTCATAGCCCGATTGTTTAAGACCATAGAGGCTCTTCTTTAATAACCAACAATCATTATCATTATTATTGTCTCCTTTAAATCCATTAGGCCTTTTCATATAAACAGTATGTCTTAGTGGAGCATGCAAGTAAGCAGTTTCCACATCTAAATGGTTAACTATATATTTCTTGCTTGCTGCCCACACTAATGCTGCCCTTAAAGTTGCTGCTTTCAGACTAGGTGCAAATACTTCATCATAGTCATTTGCACTTTGTCTAAAACCTTGGGCTACTAACCTTGCCTTATGGATTGTGTTTCCATCCTTATCAGTTTTTATCTTAAAAATCCATTTGCAGCCAATGGGTTTTACACCAACAGGTAATCTCACATTTTCATATACCTTCATATCCTTCAAGGATTTCAATTCCTTATTCATTGCTGCATACCAATTCTCTTTCTCTTTAGAAGGATATCTTCTAATCTCATCCACAGTAGATGGCACTCTATTTACCTGGCACACTGTGTTAGCCTGGTATCTATCAGGCGGTCTAGATACACGTGTAGTCCTTCTGGGTATTACTGGGCTTGGTTGAGTTACTACCGGTTCCTCATCTTCAGCTATTTCTTCCTCTAGGGGCACTATCTCTTCCTGTACTTCTTCCTTTACATTATTCTTAAAGTTACAGGGATACTTTATGGGATTTCTATAGGATTCAATAACCACCTGTTTATTGTTATCCTGCTCTAACTTATTCCATCTTACGTGCTCTAGAAATTGGGCATTGGCACTACATAACACTCTAGATGTGCCTTTCTCCCAAAATCTATATGCCCTATGGTTAGCTTGATAACCAACGAAGAAAAATTGTTTAGCTCTGTGTTGCCCTTTACGCCTGAGTTGTGTAGGGATATGCACCCATGCTGGTGCACCAAATGTGTGCAGGTAACTCAGATCAGGCTTCCTGCCATGCCACATGGTGAATGGTATTTCACCAGTGGTTGAGTTAACAACATTATTTAATAAATTATTAGCACACATTGTGGCCTCCTCCCACAAAGAATCAGGTAACCCAGAATCAGTTAACATAGTACGGGTCATCGCCTGCAAAGTTTGGCCTCGCCTTTCTACAAATGCATTGTGCTGTGGTCTGTATGGTGCAGATGTCTTATGAGCTATTCCAGCTGCCTTTAATCTACTCTGGAATTTGCTATTAACAAATTCCGTGCCATTATCTGTCACCAAGGTTATCAGTTGCCGTTTGCTTTTCCTTTCAGCAAACTTTAACCAGTTGAAGAAATGTTGATATGTTTCAGTTTTGCTTTTCATTAGGTAGCAAAACCCATATCTAGAGTAATGGTCCATAATGCTCAGTATATATCGAGCACCCCCCATACTGGGTTTCTTAGGACCTATAATGTCTGCAAATACAACTTCTAAAGGTTCTTTAGTTTTAAAACCATTTAGCCTATTTGCAGGCATTATTTTACTCTTATCTTCACAACAGACATTACAACACAAATACTTATCACAGTGTTTTAACCTTATTCCTTCAGATAACTCTACTGTACGTTTTAGCATTTTAAAATTCACATGCCCCAAACGTCTATGCAATAAATGGATACATTCATCATGAGGCTTGACATTATTAAATACAGTTTGTGCCTCCCCTTTCTTACCATCATGTAAGACATATAATGCTCCATTTAAAGCTGCAGTTACCTTTTTGTTATCCCTTTCCAGTGTGCACTTATTATTCTTAATATCACAATTGCTAAACATGGCCAGTTCAAAGGATTTCTTTGGCTTCTTTAAATTCTGGCGTTTTCCTTTTTTGCAGAATCTTGCCAAATGTCCTCTGCCTCCACAATTAAAACACTTTTTAATTGTGTATGCCGTTGAAGATAACTTCTCTTCTTCCGGGTGCTTTACTTTACACAGCTGGTTTCTCTCAAGCTTTGAAGATAATTTCTCTTTCTTATTCTTATCTTCCCTCAGCTGTTCACGTTCACTCCTTCTCCTGGCTTCCTCTAATAGCCGGCCGGTTATCTCAGTTACTGATAAACTGTCTTTAGGCAATACTTCCAATGCAGTCACAAAATCATCATAGCTTCAATCCAATGAAGACAATATTATGTATACTTGTTGCAACTCATTAAAAATAAGCTCTTTTTCTTGCAGTTCTTGAAAAATGCTTTTCATACAGTTTAAATGAGTTAACATGTCTCCATTTATCTCAAGATGTGTTCTAAACAGCTTCCGTGTAAGATTGATATGAGCTCCTACACTGTCTCGAACATAAATCCTTTTGAGATTATTCCAGCAGTCTGCAGCGTTTTCCACTCCTCGGATATGAATGAGTTGCTGGTCAGACAGGGTGAGACCTATGATGCACAAAGCCTGTTCATTCTTTCTTTCATAATCCTGTATCAGTTTATAATCCTCTTCATCGTTGGGATTTAAGTTAGATACATCTGGTGGGTTTGCTATTATGTCCCACAAACCTTCTCTTCGTAGCAGTAAACTACACTTCATTGACCATGAAACATAGTTTGTTCCATCTAGTCTGGCTATCATGGACAGACTTGGCAAATTCACTTGTGCCATTGCTCTGCAGAAAAATAACTATTTAACAAACAGTTTGTCTTTACAGCAATGTGTAACTCTTGACCAAACTCTCACTGGTATATCCTGGTTAGCTAGACTGTGCACACTGCTGGGCCCATAACCAATGTTAGTGTTTGGGGATAAACCCCTGAGCTGAGTGCACAGCAGCAGTCAAGCCAGGCAGCCAAATGAGAGAGAGGCTGGGCCCTAGAGTATACACACACTTGAGACAAAATACACTGTTTGTGGTTTAAATAGGTATTTAATTCATACAGAGATTAAGAATAGTCATTCAGTCCATATGTCAGTTATCCAGTTTATCTATCCAGTTATCAAGTCTCTTTAAACAGTAAATACAATGTCTTTATCTGCTTGTATATCTTCTTCTTAAGATACCTTTCTCTCAAGTACTAACGCTGAATCCACAGCTCACCAGTAAACAGTCCTTGTGTTCAGGTGAAATGGTATCTGGCACAGTAGCCTCCAAAGTAAGCAGATAGACCAACACAGTAGGCAACAGACCAGGAACAGTAACCAGGTGCATCCAGAAGCCGGACTCAGACAGTTGCATCCAGAAGCCGGGGCTATTACGTTTCCCCTCCTACCTATATGGCTGCCTGCAACCGCACCCACAATGACATTGCAGTTTCTAGCTTTAAAGCTACATGACACTTAATCCTAGGTTTACATATTTATTCAACCCAAACCAGTTGGAGTATCCATATACCCAACACATAGTCATTCTGAAAGTTAACAATTACATTCTAACCACTGCACCATCACAGTTCTGCAATGTATGTCAAATATTAAAATTTAAAGATATTTTTCCTAAAAAAGAAAACCCAACCAATATTTAGAAATTTTCTCACATAAAAGAATTGTCTTGGAACATGTAGAAAACACAGGTTGATTTTTCTGATCAGCATGTATCTTTAGAGGTACACATTATGAAAATTTGTATTGGACTTTACCCTCTATAATGTCAGACTACAGACAGCTAATGTGAAAATCTGTGCTATGATGACATGATCTTTAAAAAAAATTTATTGGTTTTAAAAAACAAACATAAACAAACAAAACATAAAAACATCAAGCTATCTTCCATATGTGTACATACAGTGTGCCAGTTGGTTTACAAATTGTTTTGTGCTTCCATTTCGTAGTCTTCAATTACAATTACATTGCATATAATCTCATATTTTCAATCAAAAATTAAATACCTTAGTATCATTATTAATCAATCATTTGACTATACTTTTATTCATTCATGTTTTACAAGATAATCATAATTTACTTAGTTTATTTTATAACAGTTCATATTATCATCCCAAATCTATCCTAAAATCATTTTGTAGATATAATAAGAAAGAAGTACATCTTTATATATTTATTATTTTCTAAAAGTCTACATATTTCATTACTGTATTTTATTGTCTATCCATTGATAGAAAAGATCCCAAATTTTATAAAATTGTTTATCCTCTTGTTCTCTAATTTCAAATGTCAATCTACTCATTTCAGCACATTCCAATATTTTCTTAATGATTTCCTCCTGTGATGGTATTTTCTCACTTTTCCAGTTTTTAGCAAATACAATCCTAGCTGCTGTTAATACATTTACAATCAGGTATTTCAAGTCTTTACTATATATTTCAGGTAAAATTCCCAATAAAAATATCTCTGGTTTCAAGTCTATGTGCTTTTTTGTCATTTTTTCCAACCACATGTGGATTTTAGTCCAGTATTTTTTAGCATCCGCACAAGTCCACCACATATGGTAATATGAGCCAGGTGTCTGATGACATTTCCAACATTTTTTGGATTTATTCTTGAACATTCTTGCTATTCTTGTCGGGGGGAAATGCCACCTGTAAAACATCTTATACAAATTTTCTTTATATGCTGTTGACATTGTCATTTTATAATTTTGAGACCACAATTTTTGCCATTTCTCTAAATCGATCCCATATCCAAAATTCTTCCCCCAAGCAATCATAGTTTCTTTAACTTGTTCTCCTTCTAATTTAATTTCTAATAAATATCCATACAGTTTTTAATCACCTTTTCATCAGTACCTGTCAAAATCTTATCTAAAATACTTATAAATCTTATCTTATCTTTGTCTTCTAAAATACCCCTGTATTTTAGTCCTTTATACTATAAAAAAGCATGCCACCCCAACAGCAAATCATGTCCTTCTAATGTCAACAATCTAGTATTTTTTAGTGTTATCCATTCCTTAACCCACATCAGATTTGTAGCTTGATAGTACAACTCCCAATTAGGCAAACCAAATCCTCCTCTAATTCTAGCATCTTGCAAAAGTTTTAACTTTATTCTTGCTTTCTTACCTTGCCATATATATTTCAACACCATTTTATTTAGATCTTCAAAGTAATCTTTTCCAAGCCTAATTGGAATTGTTTGAAACAAATATAAAATTCTGGGCAATATATTCATCTTGAGTGTTGAAATTCTCCCTATTAGTAACAGTTGTAAATTTTCCCATTTCACCAGATCTAGCTCTATTTGCTGTTTAAGTTTGATATAATTATTCTCTTTTAATGTACGACATCTTGCTGTCAAATATATCCCCAAGTACTTGATCTTATTCCTGACCTGAATTTTCAATAGATCTGCCAGTTCTTCCTTTTGTCTTAATAGCATATTCTTTGTCAAAATCTTTGTTTTATCTTTATTTATTTTCAAACCAGCCACCTTCCACATGTCTCTATCTTTTCTATCAATTTTGATGCTGTTTCTAAAGGATCTCCTAAGATGAAAACCAGATCATCCGTAAATGCTTGCAGCTTAAATTCTTCCTTTTTGATTTTCATTCCTTTTATATTCTTCATCTCTAATATTTCTGTTTAGCACTTCCAAAGTTAACACAAACAACAAAGGTGATAGTGGGCACCCCTGTCTTGTTCCTTTTCTTATATTGATAGAGTCTGTAAGTTCTCCCTCTATCATTACCTTTGCCGTTTGCTTATAGTATATAGCTTCTATTGCTTGAATAAATTTTCTAGCAAAACCCATCTGTTCCAACAGTAATAACATGAATTCACATTATCAAATGCCTTCTGTGCATCTAGAAATATCAGAGCCATTTGTTTTTCAGGATGTGCCTCGTAGTATTCCAAGGTGTCCAAGATTACTCTCATATTTGTCTTTAATTTGTCTCTTTGGCAGAAATCCATTTTGATCAGGATGGATAAAATTATTTAAATATTTTTTAAGCCTTTCTGCCAATATTGAAGCAAAGATTTTATAATCTGCATTTAGTAGAGAAATGGGTCTATAGTTCTTAATTTGTAATGGATCAGCCTCCTCTTTTGGAATAAGTGTAATATAAGCTTCTGACCATGATTTAGTTATATTCTTCTTTAACATAACTTCATTCATAACTTCTAGCAATGGAAGATTCAACAATTCTTGTAATGTTTTGTAAAATTCTGCTGGAAGTCCATCTGGGCCTGGTGCCTTTCCATTATTTTGCTTCTTGAGTGCTTCAGTTAACTCCATCATCGTTATATTGCTTTCTAACATTGTTTCAGTCTCTTTAGGTATCTGAGGTAAATTAGCATTCTGTAAGTACTGTTTAACTCATTCCTCATCAACATTCTCTTGCAATATATAATTTCCCATAGAAGTCTCGAATGATTTCCTTCTTCTCTTTACTACCATAGCAAACTTGGCCTTGGTCATCTATTAATTGCAATATTTTCCTTGATTCTTTCTCCTTTCTCAATTTGTATGCTAGCCATCTACCTGGTTTGTTTGCATCTTCAAAGTAGTTCTGTTTAGCACCTCTAATTTTCTGTGCTAATTCTTTTTCTATTTGACCCATTTTATGTTTAATTATATCAATTTTAAGCTTGATGTCCTTTTTCTGTGGCATTTTCTGAAGTTCTTTTTCAAGTCTTCTTTTATGCTCATCCTCTAAGGCCTTAGAGGCTAGTCTTTTCATAGTATTCCTTTTCCTTGTATAGTCTATTATCAAGCCTCTAACATATGCCTTCATTGTATCCCATACATTCTAAATTGATGTATCTTCTTTTTTGTTTTCTCTAAAGAAAAAAGCCAATTCTTTCTCCATCCACTGTGTGAAGTCTTTTTCCTTTAAAATAGTATTATTTAATGTCCATCTAGATCTTTTTTGTCCTTTCCATTTAATTGTCATTGGATTGTGATCTGCCCAAGTACTTGTTTCAATATTTATTTCTTGAATATTAGTTATTAATTCTGTTGACATCCATATCATATCTATTCTGGACCATGATAAGTGTCTATTTGAGTAGAAGGTGTATCGTTTAGTTTTAGCATTTCTTTCTCTCCATGTATCTTTTAAGTTTATTTCATCTACCATCTTAAAAAAAGATTTAGGGAGAGTCTTTCTGTTTTGCTTTATTGTTTTCTATGCTGTATAGTCCAATTTATTGTCTACAATTCCATTAAAATCTCCCATCATAACTATATTAGCATAGTCCAGTTCAATTATTTTCATATGTAATTTTTTTGTAGAATTCTTCTTGTTTATCATTTGGAGCATAGATTGCAATCAGGAGTGTTTTCGTATTATTGTCCATTATTTCCACTATTAGTATTCTTCCATCATCATTGGTATAAATCAATTTTGCTGGGGTGGTCTCTTTAATATATAAAACCACTCCTCTTTTCTTACATTGTGTCAAGGAAGTAAATATTTTCCCTAATTTTGGCTGTATCAACAATTGTTCATATTGTTTTTTAATATGTACTTCTTGTAGAAAAATTATATCAAATTTTAATTTTTCTAATTTATGAAAGGTTTTCCTTCTTTTAATGGCTAAGTTAAGTCCATTTATATTAATTGTAATCAATTTTTCTCTTCCATGGTTATATTTTGTAGTTAAGTTTAGCAGCTCTCATAGATCTTAGTTCATGTTGTTCTTTGGCTTCCACCTTTCCACCTACTGCACCTTCTTCTTTTTCAGTCGCCATTTGGCAGTCCTCTTGGAATTCAATTAGTGAGATCTCTTTTTCTGCCTCTTCCTCTTTCCCTCCAAAAAACTCAATAAACCTCATCTATTCCATCCATCATCTTCTTTTGAGTTATTTCCAAAGCTTCAGCCAGTATTTCTATCATTATCTCAGCTAAGTTTTGTCCTTTTTCTTCCTCTATGTTTTGGAATCTAAGATAGAATTCTGATCTATCCATCTCCCATCTCAACATACCACTTTTATCTTGTTCAACCACCATTAATCTATTATCAATATCTCCAATCTTCTTGTCTCTTTGTTTATCTTCTTCATTTTTTTGGAATCTCTCATCATACTTCAACATCATTTGTTGGATGTTCTCCACTTTTTCATCGGTTTTCCCTGTTCTTTGTTCAATGTTCTCTGTTCTTCGTTCAATGTTCTCTATTCTCTTTTCAATATACTCTGATCTTGCTTGAATATTTTGAATTCCTTGCATAATCATCTGCAGGGTCACTTTTTCTTGTTATTTTTCTTGCTTTAACATTGTCTGTATTGAACGTTGTCCTCCAGATGGTGGAGAGGAAGAAGTAGAAGTTGAAGAACCAGGAGCTGTAAATTTCCTACTCATTTTAAGCAATTCAAAGCTGGCGTCGCAACGATTTGGCATGCGATCTTGGAGGTCTGAGATCACTGCCGATATCTTTGCTCCTGGACGATCCTATCAGATCTAAACCATCCCGAAGAGACGGTGAAAGTGAAGAGCACATCCTGTTGATCCCAGGGATACTGCAAAGTCCCTGGTAGATCCAGGAGAAGCTCTTCTTGCCAGCGGCAAAGAGGCAGCCATTAAAGCTGCTGAAGTTGGGACAGCTCCGAAATGGAAGAGAACAGAAAGAGAGAGTGTGCCGGTTTGGTGAGAACTTTTTTTTTATTCTAAGATCTGAAAGGACACCCTAAGGAAAAGAAAGAATCTGTAAAAGTTTTGACAGGAGTGATTAAGCGGCAATTTTAAACAGGAATGTCAAAGTGATGCTTTTTTTTTCTCATTGCTGGATTTTCTACACACGATCTTGTATTTTGAAACTGGACTGGTTTTTTCTTTTACATCTATTTTTTTTCTCCTTTTTGATTTTGTAATATTTTAGGCTATAGGCTCCCTTTTAGTTATTTCTTTTTTAAAAAATATCTTTTTCTTTTTTTATTAATTCTTATTATATCTTGCTTGGAAAAGGAGGGGGAAAGTGAGAGCAAAGAAACTTTGTAACACTGCCAACTAGAGGCTTGAAAATATTCTATTTCCCTGTGACCAGACAAAGCTGAGAAAGAAAGAACTGAGACTCTTTTTCAAGGACATTGCTATTTGATAAGATAGAGGGAACAGCATGGGAGAGTATTATTGCAGGTGCTCTTCTGGGTTTCTATCAACAGTTGGAGTCTGGTGTTGAAACCTAGGGGGGAAAAGGTGATAAGTTTTTGGAGAAGAGAGCTATAATAAGAGCCTTGGATAATTAAACAAAGTGCAGTGTGCTCTTTTTACTTTTTCTAAGTTGTGCTATTCCTCCTCACCAGCTTTATTGTATTTCATTTTATCTTTTTCTTCTTCTTCTTCTTGTAATAACTATTTGGGTTTTTGGCTTTGTTGGAGTTTGCCTTTGTTTTTCTTTTTTTCTTTGGAAGTCCAATCTCTACGTTTGCTTTTCATTTTAAAGGGAAAGCTTTAGTATTAATGTTTTTTTTTTTTTTTAAGGGAATAGCCTTTTTTTTTTCCTTTCCTGGTATTTTTGGTTTTTTTATCTACCTTTCTGGTTTATTCTTAAGCACTCTTTTCTATTTGAGACCTTTCAATTGGATTAAGGTGTTGAAGAACCTGAAGAATTTTTCCTTTTCCTTTTTTTTTTCTTTACTTTTCAAGCCTTTTTCTTCATTTTTCAAGCCTTTTTCTTCATCTAACTACTGATTGGATTAAGGTACACAAGAACCTGAAGAAATTTTGTCCTCCCCTTTTTTATTTTTATTTTATCATTATTATTGAGCTTCTTTTTTCTACTATTTTTATTTTGGACTATAATTGGTTACTTCACAATTGGATTAAGGTTTAGAAGAACATGATGACATGATCTTTTTAGTATACAAATAAAAATGAAATAAAAATCAGGGAAAACTGAAATGCTACCAAACTATCTGCTACTGGTTCTTTTTTTTAATGTGCTTGATCCTCTACATGAAAAAGATGAAGTACCTTGACATTTGAATCAACTCACCTCTATTCTTTTTTCTTAGTTTATAACTTCAGATGAAGCCTGACATACTGGCCTGTAATTACAGACAAAGTTCTTGTACATCAAATGATCATACTTGGAAGTATCACCATTCATTCAGTACATTACATGGTAGTAATTATGAAAGATAAATTTAAAGTTTTAAAATTGAAGAGATGACCTTGCATTCAAGAGACAATTTGAAACCCATCTGCCCCATGTTAATGAATCCACATGCTCAATAAGAGTTTATTTTAAATTTCAATTGTGACTTGATAAGCATCTAATAAATCAAGACAAAATTCTTGAAGCTTTCCTGAGAAAGGGTACATCTTTTAAAAATAAAAGGGAAGATGTATGATTATGTTGATATTTTTGTATCATGTGGATTTGCAGCCTGCTTTATAGTGAAAAATCACAAATATAAAGTCACCAATTATTAATCACAAAGGTGAACAGACAGCTTATATTTAATCATATTATGCATGCAGCTTTTGAACAAGTGTATGAATCCGTAACTAAATCTCAAGTCTGTTGAAATATCAAGCTTATGCGCTTATACAAAATAAAACTAAACCAAGCTAAAGATTCTTATGCTAAAGAATAAATTAATATACTTTATTTCATGTGATGTGGAAGAGCACAGTTTTAATCCCAAACCACAAGACTTATTTACTGTGATAAGACAGCAACCAGGCAAAATAGAGCTCACCTGAGGAAAACATTGTGTTTCTGAGTGGCTACCATGCATCGGATTAAGCAAGGGTCAGATAGCCAAGGCTATAAATAGCTATTAATCTTCCTTGCTCTTTATTTCTTTCTCAGGCCTGGCAGCACATCTTAAGTGCCACATGCATGACAGCTTTCAGAATACATCTGGTTGGACATTGTGGGATACAGAATGTTGGAATGGATCAGCTGACTGACCAGCTTTTATGGACTTTTATTATAAATACTAAAGTAAACATTGTCTTACTTGTCATTAGTAAAGATTAGTAGAAGATTAGTAGAGGATTAGTAGAGAATGAAGCATGTGAAATTTTTAACAAAGTAGTGTAGAGCATTTCTGGTTTCATTCAAGCAACCATTCATTCTTGACCCATATCACTTTCTTTACCACACAATTTATGAGTAGCTAATTTTTACCCCATTCCATTTTCTGCTATGTTTCTCCTGAACATAGCAAATTTCTTAGCCAGAATCTATTATTTATGCTTTAAGTAGTGACTTGATTTCTTTTACCACACACATTTGAAATGGATGAATATGGGAAACCAAGGGTTAAGCCACTCAATTTTTGATGTAGATCAAGACAGCATCAAATAGAATTTGAAATGTTGCCTTGCCAAAAGCTTAGATATAAGTTGGTCTAATAAGTTCCCCCCACAATAAACATGGGGATTAATTAGGTCATCCTTTCCACGAGAAAGAAATGAATAGACATAGGAAAAAATTCAAATTTGCACAACTAAAAAATTGCACAAGTTTATTTGTGCAAAATACAAAATTGGAATGTAATACCTATTATGAAAGGAAACAATGGACAGACTGAGAGAGGAAAGGAATGTCAGATAAATATATCAAGTGATGCAGAAGCAAAAGAATGATGATGAGGAAGAAGAATGAAAAAAAATCTCAATTATTACGAGAGAGAAAATTTTATCTTATAAATAATCTGTCAAAATTAAAAGATCTGGACAACACGCAAGTATGATTATAATGATAATATACAGATCCGTCTATCCCTTATTGTATTGTCTCTTAGAGAAAAGAGTGCAGTTTTCAATATTGGGAACATTCTGATTTGATAATGGACTTACTGTCCATTAATCCAATGCTCTTATTTTATAGAAGTATTTTTAATAATGCTTTTATAACCTCCTTTCTTTTCTAAATAGCATCAGTCCACATACTGTGTATCAGAAGTAGTGTTCAGCAGGTCCGGACCAGTTCTGCAGAACTGGTAGCAGAAATTTTGAGTAGTTCAGAGAACCGGCAAATACCACCTCTGACTAGACCCACCTCCATCTATTCTCCACCTCCCGAGTCCAAGCTGATCAGCTGGGTCGTCTTTTGTTGCCCTGCACAGGAGAACAGAATTGGAAAGCAGGTTAGTGGGGTGGGGAGGCAATGGGGATTTTGAAGTAACCTTCTCCTGCCACACCCACAGAACCAGTAGTAAAAAAAATTGAATCCCACCACTGCTGTGTACTCAAACAATGTATTACAGAAGATATTACATTTTGTTTTGACTGGAACACAGGATTAGTATCTGCTTGACTTTAAATACATTAAAAATCATTCCATATTGTCTCATTTCTTTCTGGGTTAAGATTTTGTGACAAGCTATCGCAGGAACCCCTATCAGAATTGACATAGTTTGTTCTTGATTTCATCACATTTCAGTTATTTTTTATATACTTTTCAATAAAGATATAAATTGTGACAACAGACTTCTTCAACACATGACGAAAAAAAGGTATACCATTTATCTACCTATTGATAACGTATCCATCTGGTTCCTCCTTTATATTTTATTATATCCTGTTAGTCTGAAACCCTGACTTTGTGCTATAACAGAGGTCTCCAAACTTGGCAACTTTAAGACTTATGGACTTCAACTCCCAGAATTCTCCAGCCTGCTAGTTGGAGAATTCTGGGAGTTGAAGTCCACAAGTCTTAAAGTTGCCAAGTTTGGGGATCCCTGTGCTATAAGCTTGAAACAGTGCTGTTTCTGCCTCTCCTCTGAATATTATAAGCAGATATTAGGAAGGAAAGTTGCATCATAATTTCACTTTTGGCTTCATATTTGTTTTAGCCATTCAAGGATCAATCACTAATTAATATAATATTTTCCTGCTATTTTCTCTTTCTTATTTTGCTAATCTCTGTTTATCCTAATAAGGACATTGTGCCGAGTTTGTTGTATTTAACTGAACAGTGAAACATAAGAAATTCATCAAAAATATGGGTTGGTTTTTTTTTTTGCTCAGTTGATATAGCAGATACTTTGAAATCTTGATCTTTCAAATAAATGACAAAATAATCTAACACCACTCACAGTCTTGACAGTCTTGTTGTTTTTGGCTAATAACACACTTTCAATAGATTATCATTTGATAAGGGGAGTGTTAAATACAAATATGTTATGGAGGTGTTAAAAGTAACTTGCAGAGCTATTCAGAAGACACAAGCATGGAGGAGTTATGATACTTACAAGAGTATCTGTTCCCTCCTTATATTGGTTGGGTTCTGACATCTCATGATGTTAAAATTTCTGCATCAAATCTTATTTTCTAATGTATTTTCCCATCCCACTCACCCCAGGCAATATCTGAGAGAAATATGGCACATTGATTTAGAAAGTTAGGACAGCCTCAAATCTTGACTTTAAAAAACCCCAAAGACCTAACTCAATGAGAACAACATTCATTTATTTAATCAATCAGTCAGTCAGTCAGTCAGTCTGTAAAGCTGTCCACCTCACATACATGATTCTGGACAAATCACAAAATTAAAAACTACAGCAAAATATAATCAACAGAATACAAATAAAGCATAAAACCATATTTAAGTAGATTAAAACTATAAAAACATTATCAGCGACATTTGCAATCCATACATCACAGACAGTACAACCATCTCGCAAGCTCCACACTGCAATATATGAAATATTTCATGCTGATTTTCTTAGAAAGATAAATGTTGAAATGGCAGGATATGTAATTTTAAGTAGATATATGTAAAATGCTAAAGAGTAGCATTTTATAAATATAAATAAACTAATTGACCTATTTGGAAAAAATGTGAAATGTTCTTGTAAAGATTTTGTGTGTATGTGTGGCTGTTTCATTATGCATCCCCCATTAATGCTATTAGGAGGGCCATCAGAACTGTTTGCTCCAATTTCACTTAATGCTCTCTTTCTCTCATCAGCTAATAGACAAAATCTGATTTCCTACATTAGAGCACATATTATATTCAGACTAATTATGTAAATTGCAATTTTGATATTTATATTAGACATGATGTTAAGCTACTCAGAATATTTGAGTATTTTTAGCAGTGAGAAGAAAAAAAGATTTTTTACGATACTTTTGATGTATGATTCATCACATTCATTTACACTTAATGGCCTCATTGTATTGGGAGACTTGATTGATTACATCTTATTATGATTTTATATGATTCATTGTTGGACTGCATATTGCATAGTCTCATCCAGTATGACTAATCCAGGAAGAAAGAAGAACTGATGAAGATAGAAAATATGAAAACAAAGCAGTACCATTTAAAAAAAACAAACATCAAATTACATTTATAATTATTTGCAGCTTTTTACTATACTCTTTAGCCATAAACATTACTTTCAGATGCTTCTGTCTTACTCTGAAACCTATTTCTAATCTAAAATCTATAATGGAGATCTATTTTAATGCATAGGCAAATATGATTGCCTTTAGACAAGAATTCAACTTAAACTCAATATTTTACAAATTCAAATCTATTTTGGGCAAGTTTCTTTCCACCACTGCCCCTCAGCAAAAAATATAAGTTGTATAAGAAAGAGGAGAACAATAACACAACTATGGTGAAATTGACAGGAAATGTCTTCTCATGGTATCTTCTTTTTTACTTCCAGGTTCAATGTTTTTAAAAGAAACAGAGAAACAAACTCTGATGCCATTTGGGTAGCTTCACTATTTTCTTGTGAATTGCAGAAAAGGCTGCAGGAACATTCAGGGCTTTCCAGTGCAACCACTTTGGGGTCCTACTCGATTTATTAAACTGAGCTTCACTGAATCCATTTAATATGACTAAATGCATTCTTCTATTCCCCCAATATAGCAAGGATATTGTTGCTAAAAAGGATGGTAGTCCTTAAATGGAGGGAATTTAATAGGAAGATTTACATCTGAGCTTCTGATACTCAGGAGCAAAGCTAGGCAGGGAGGAAGAATTGGCTGTGTCCAATTTCATTCCAACCAAATAAATTCAAGCCTTGGAATTGAACTCAAGCTTTGGTGATTTCAAGGGCTCATCCAAAACAAGTGATTTTTCCATGATGCATTTACCTTCCAGATTTAGCCTACAGCTCTGGAATTCCCTGATGGTTTTGCATTTAAAAAGTAACCAGACTTGATCCTACTTAGCTTCCACTGCTACTTGTCAAGGGTCTGACAGCTTAATGTCAAACCACAGTGATGAACCAGTATATTGAATTATCTTAGTTTGAATGAATTATCTTGCAATATCTGAGAAATGATGTAATGAGGTTTTCAGCTTAATCAGAGCACTTCTTCCTTTAGCTTGCCCTGAGCAAACACCCTCCCTCTGAAATCCAAATACTGAATCATTTTACGGTTATATAGGAGAAAAGGTTGTTATATTAAAAGAGACCCATGTTACTATGAAGTAGTTTTTTTTGAGAAATTCTCCTTTCTTTACTCCCTATCTCCCCTTGAAAAGGTGATTTTTGCTCAGGATTAATTCCTATAGGTGCAAGACTTCCATTGTGGGCAGATGGAGCAAACATATAGACAAGTTGTTATAAGGTTGACTGGAGTGACACCTGATAAATTAGGTTTCACAGCCTGGTATAGTTAGGCAGCTTCATTTGATTAGCACATCAAACAAAGGAGTAATACTCCAATGCTCACCTTCTGAGCTCTTCTAAACCCCTATCTCCACAACAAACATGTTGTCTAAACAGGCAAAACCAAAAAGGTTTAATATTATTTGTAATGCATATTATTTTCACATTAATGCTTGATAACCATTTTGACACAACTATTTATTTATTAAATTTTTATGTTGGAGCCTATGGCTTCTAACAGATCCCTATGGTTGCAGTGGACAGTTTCTTAATTTGTTAGAGCAATAAAGGAAATACAGAAGTATGTGTTACACGCACGCAAGTATAGTAAAAGTAATTACTTTCTGCAGGGAAAAATTGTTTCAAAAGATTTATTGGAGACAGTATAGAGAAAATACAGGAGGCTATAATTCATGCTTTTCCCACTGCAACTTTCCTACTATCACCTCCTCAGGTTTCTTTGCCTCTCAGCCTACATATTTGGATTCTAACAATAAGAGCTCATCACAAGGAAATTCAATCTGGAAATAAGGAGGAATTTACTGAAAGTAAGAACCAATAATCAAGGAAACAGCATGCCTCCCAACCCTATGATTCTACAAAATAAGGCTAGATTGTTTACTAGAAGCACTCATACTAAAACTAAAGCTTAAATAATTTGGGTACATAATGTGAAAGCAAGAATCATTTGAAAATGGTGGATAAACTGAAAGTGACCAAAACAAACTGAGAGGAGTTTATTGATAATTGATGGCACAAGAACGAATTCACAAGAATAAGAAGCAGTTATTGAAATGGTATCAATCAAATCATGGATAATTTGGAAATGACCAAACAACACTAGTGGGACTCAGAAACTATGTCAGTAGAACACAAGTTAAGTCACTGAAATATTTATTTAAAGTCTTAAAAAGTTTATGAATAAAAAATATTTCCATTTATATTTATCAAATATAAAAATATAATAGCAACATTCTTGTAAACAATGTCCTTTAAAAAAAAAGTCTGCCACACTGGGATCAAAGTTCTCAGTAGCACAACTGATGGATTTAAATTAGGGCTATCATAAAAATCTAGAGAGCCACTAGATGGAAAAAAGAAACACCAGAAAACTAACTTTCTATTAAATCTATTTGCCATCCATATTTTTGCAGCCCAGATGTGGTAGACCTTCTCAAGACATGAAAGATTGAAAACCACTGAGGTGAGGAAGGAAATGAACTATAGAGGAAAATGAACTATATGTAAGGAAAATGAGTAATTAAAGAAAGCACTGTTGCGCAATGTAGAGTTTAGAGTGAATAATAGGCAGGGGAAAGAGCTGGAATTTTAAATTCAGGAATTAAGAAAAACAAAACTAAGAAACCATAACATAACATATGTCTTCCACAATTATCATCTTTAAAATATTCTAGATAAATTTGACTATCACTCAGAGCACTAAGACAAAGGCAGATGTAAAACTTATTGATTCAGTTAGGAGTGGATAGCATGGGTAAAATAAATATTATAATCTCTGCTTTCTTTATTATGCAGATACATTTTCAAAGAGGGCAATCACTGCAGAAACTTTCCTCAGGTGCAACCTATTAAATTAATGGCAGTTGTTGCTGCAAAACCTGAATGGCTATTCAGAAAGGAGCATGAGTACCTTAATAGCACATGAATGGATATGCACGCACCTTTAATCCTCAGGTTGTGCATTTTCTGTATTGGATGTTATAAAACAAAGGGGGGAAAAAAGCAAAAATTTGCAGCCTCTGCTAGCCTTCACATCTAGTTGCAGGAATAAAAATAATGATAACGCTGGAAAATATGTCTAGAAAATACACTGCTTTTTGGCAAAATGAGAAACTAGTAGTGCAATTTTTCACTTTTCTGTTTTTAAACCTAACATGAAAACCTGTCTCTGATGCCTTTACTTTTCCTTGAAATTTCTACACCATCCTATTTTCTGCTCTGTATAGCTTCATTGAGGCCCAAACTGGAAGAGATTGCATTTAAAAGCAGACTTTCAGAAGTTGATCTGGCTAAAACTAATACAATTATTTAATTTGCATGGCAGACATATATTAAATAACACTATGAAGGTAATATTGAAACGGAACAAAATCTTATGAGAAACATGTATTATTAATTTATGGGGAGGTTTCTAAACTTTGATTATTACTCTTATACTTTTATTAGGAATGCTCTAACAGACTTGAAAAATGTCTCTCTTCTGTGTAGTACATATGGATACTTTACTGGAATCAATCACCCAGTAGTGTTTGGATAACCATAGAGGACTTACCTAATTAAAACATATGAGTTGCCTATGTCTTCTCAACTCTCCCCTTCAATGAATGCTTAAGAAATAGTGTAATAATAATTAAGTGTAATAAGAAGTAACAAAGTGTTTTAACTCATTCACTCATATACACTTAGTACACTTAATGCATTTACTCTCACATTTACAAACAAGAAAGTAATGAGTGTTATGTTTGTTACTTCTCATTACTTCCTTGTTTATACTGAATTTATGATTGACTCATTGCTTCAGTATGCATTGTCAGACAGCTTTAATGACAGAAAACCGAAAATGCCAGACACTCTATGAAAGTTTCAACTTCTTTGACTTAAGCAAATAAGCAAAGCAAGATAAGATGTCCAGTGCCAGATACAGCATAGTCCACACATGTTCTAATAACCCAACAAGTAACCCCATGCCACCAGTGACCAGCCAGCAGAGAAACCGGTATAGGAAAAAGAGAAATGCTCTAAGCCAGCAACAGTGAACATAAAGACTCTTTCAAAATCTTCAGCCACAAGTCCCGAATTTTTACTCTCCTTTGAGTCCAGACTGCCATGTCTTTCACACTTGTACTATGCACCCTTAGGCCACCATCCAATATTTCTAGATTCAGAAATTTTGGAGGTTCCTGTTTTACCAGCACATGACAATCAGAGGTGAGACTTGCAAGTCCATCTGCCTTGTTGGTCCAGTCTCTGTGCCCTTTGTTCCATCTGCCTATTTTATGTGGTAGATCAAGGCTGTTTTTGACACTACTATAGGAAACATGTCATCTATTGTATAGCCATATATAGTCCACTAACATATTCCTTACATACATATTTTGAGCCAAGTTGCATAGTGAGGCCTGATCCAATGTGCCTTTATCTTTTCTCCCACACAATCTATTTAGCAAGAAGGGCCCTGCATTTATACCTGTTAATTATGGCACAATATTTCTAGACTGATCTGTGCATCAATGCATCTACCTTTATTTATCTTGCTGATTTTTTTTCTTTAAACTTGCAACTCACAATTGTGGTCAACCAGATGTGGCTGGTTTTTTCTGTATTTGAATGTAACACTGAGAGATATGTTTTGCTGGATATGCATTATGCCTGAATCAGATGATTCTCAGGATTCTCTTTCTCCTTAGAACAAACTTCATAAAATCTTCTCATTTTACTAGCTTACAAAAAGGCAAAAAAAGGTGACCATAATCTGTACCTAGCAACTGAAATTTCCTCAGTGCTTTTGAATTCTATGAATCATCATCTAGTTTTCTGAGGTAAAATCTGAGCTCAACTGCACTATGGTTAGCTTTCATAATGTATTGGAATGTTTTTAGTTAGGGTTTTGTTTTGTTTCCTGGACATTTTTATTCATTTCAAGTTATCCTGTGTTCTATTAGCTTGAAGTTAAACTATTAGAAAGAATACACGTATCAGCCTGACTATGAAAGTTATATATATTTCATGCAGTTTTAAGAGAGCCATATAAACTGTGGGGGAAAAAACAATGTCTATCTTTAGCCTTATTTCAGTTAAGAATAGAATCAGAATCACTTGGGAGTCTCAAATTTCTCTTTTTATAACATTCTTCCATCCTTTCAAGATATCAAAGAGGAGAACAATACTGGGCATTCAAGCAGAATGGGCTTGTAGTTACAACTGAGATGCTCATGTTTGCATTGTTTTCTAAACTGTGTTATCAGCAACGTCAAGCCATACAAAAATGTATGTTGAGAGACAACCTTTATTTTGCTCTATTGATTTCCTGATTTTATTTTCATTGTGGTCACTGAAATTTGTTGTTTATATTACCCATCATGAGCCTCATCTCTTGAACATTAGAAAATCAAATTAGTAAACAAACCAAAAGCATGTTTAAAAATCACAGGCATTGTCTTCAACATATAGTATAAAAACTTTAAATATACACATATAGAACAATTGAGAATTAACCCAATAGGCAAAATTCAGATGCATTATTTGGAACCAGAATTCAATACTTCATTCAGCAAGAAAACAGGTGGTCATTGCTTAGAACTCAACAGATCTTTTGGGTAATGATACCAACATCAGAGGAATTTAAGTTCCATATTTTTAGGCAGTAAAGAAGCAGAAAAAGTAACTTTAAAATGATGTTCTAGTTTTAATAGCTAAATACATCCATATTTTTCTTTCTGTTAGATTTTGTAGAAACTTTTGAATCAAATTTAAATAAATACATAACTGAATCTAAAAAGCCACTAGTTTGGAGATAATATTTGGAAAAACTACTACCCACTTCTCATAAAAGTTTTTGTCTCCATTTCAATTTCATTTTATATAATCCTTATTAAAATCTGGTTCCATGTATGCCCAGCTCCTTTTCTGCTTGGAATAGACAGTTACTTGATTGTATAGCATCATGACTCAAGGTTCTCTTTCCTGTTTTGTATAGAGAGAAATCATAATAGGTCCCAGTATAACTTAAGAGAAAGGGTAACACTTCTTCTAATCAGTAATTTGAGAAAAACTTCCAGTTTCACTTAAGGAACACAAAACAAAACCAAAAGAGTATCTCTCTTTATGTCTTAATGCCTGCTTTAATGTATTTCATGTGCAATGAGAAATCGAATTAGAAACTAGGAAATACTGCAATATTTATTGTTGCTTTTATAAACCAGTGTCCTTCAGGTCAGCTGTCAAACTTCCTTTCTTCCTTTCCTTGAAACATTCTCCATTGAAATAATATTTATCACTTTTTCACATTAACTAATTCTTACTAAAATCTGTTCTGTGCTTCAGTTTTTCAAGTGAAGCATAGCTAGCTTCTTGGTATATTATCAGTTCTTCAGATACAGAATATGTAACATTTTAGAGATTGCAAAGGATTTGAAAACAGTGCACTTTGGCAGCGTTTCATTGATGCAGTATCCCTTGATGATTGTATTCAGGTTGACTGGAGTAAATGAGAACAGCCTTGGCATGCACATGTATTAAACACCCCATGAGGTCAGAAAATTAGATCCCACTGCTGTAAAGTGTCTAGAATATTAATGGTTTGAACCTCAAAACATGTTTGCTACCTAAGTTAATATATGATTCACAATTTGAAGCAGCAACATAGTAATAAGAGTAGTACAGAGATGTTCATATTGCCCCTACAAAATATCCATATTTCCTTTAATCAA
Source organism: Pseudonaja textilis (assembly GCF_049901715.1). NCBI lineage: Eukaryota > Metazoa > Chordata > Lepidosauria > Squamata > Elapidae > Pseudonaja > Pseudonaja textilis. The sequence continues at coordinate 31,621,826 of NC_141992.1, read as the reverse complement.
ATTATTTCCATTGCAATCAGTAAAAATACATTATTACTAAAGCACCAGGTAGCAAAACCTGATGGTTGTTACAGAGCTTAGATCATGGGCATCAAACTCACAGTGTCACATTGCCATCATGTGACATATTGCAATATTTTTTCCCTTTGTGGAGCTGGGGTGGGCATGGCCTGCACATGATGCATCTGGCCCTTGGGTCACTTGTTTGACATCCCTGGCTTAGATGACATAGTAAGAGGGTGGCCCTAGAATGGATCATAGCTATGCATCCTCTTCCATCTTATGATAGTGCCACTCTCCATGGTTTACAGAATAGTTGAGGGAGATAAAACAGGAGAAGAGATATCTAGAGCAGAGGTCATCGACCTTTTGGATCTCAGGGACCACCAAACTCATAATTTTAAATCCTGCGGACCAGAGACCCTGGGAAAATGACAAAAAAAGTCTGCAGGAAAAATTTCCCACCCCATTTTCCTACCGATCAATCATTCTTTATTTGGGATCAGAGGATACCATCTCCAACTCCATTCTCAGGGGAGGGAGAGAGAGAGAGACTTTTGGCTTCATACAAGGAAAGCAGCAGAAGCAGCAGAAGTCTTTCTTTCACTCCTCCAAACTCTGCCAGAAACGAGTCTTTGTGAGACTTGTTGCACCAGTGCAGCCTCTTGGACCAGGATGCCTCGCAGGGTCCCAAACACTCATTTCTGGTGAAGTTTGAGGGAGAGAAAGAAAGACTTTTGCTGCTTTCCTTGCATGCAGCCAAAAGCAGAAGAAGAAAGAAGCAGACCAGGCAAGGAGAATGGGGCGAATGAGGCAAGTTCCTCCCCTCCGCTCTTTCCCCCCTCCCCTCACTACCTTGTGTTGTTCCTGTGGGCCATGTGAGTGGCACAGCCTTCTGTTCCCACGCAGCATGGATTAATTGCTTTGGGGGGTGCTTTAGGGGTGACATTTCTCTGTGGACCACCAAAAAATTTGGCCCACTGTTTGGCAACCTCTGATCTAGAGTGCCTCTGACACTCAACAGGGAATGAACACAATCAAAGGGTTAGAGCTACTACAAAGGCCTACCTTGTGGCAATAGGATTGGTGAAACAACACACTTCTCTATTCTTATCACCTCTGTAGATAGAGATCTCTTGGCCCTGTTTTAGGTGACATGTGTTTTCTTGGGTAGAGAGGCTTGGAGGTTCCTTTGAAGAGTCATGCAAAAGAGTTTGCTCAGCATCTGTCAAACAAAGTCACTCAAATTCATTAACAGCTGAATGCTGGCTTTGTTGTAGGTCTAGGAGATATCCCAAAGTGAAGTCCTGCCTTGATATCTGGAAACAGTTTGAACCAGTTGGGTCTGAAGAAATGGAAATGGTCCTCATTACTCAGAGCTCCATTTGTTCCTTAGATCCATGCCTTTCCTGGTTAACTAAAGCTGCCTGGGGAATGTCATGTGAGTCAGTTCTAGTGGTGATGAACTTTTCTTTTCTTCCTTTATCCCTTAAAGAAATCATGTTTCATTCCCTGCTGAAGCTTCATCATCTCTCTGAGTGAGGTTGGCCTCATCCCTGTTCATTTTCCACAAGTCTCTCAAGATTTGGTTGTTTCATCAGGCTTGCGACTCTTAAAGGAATGGTGAGTTAATGAGAACACTCTATTGTTTATAAGATCTGATGCTCCCTCTTTGCCTTTTAAATCATATAATATTACTTTTGATTATTGATTATTTTTATATTCTTATTTTATCATTTTTTTCCTAAGTCAGCCAGTCTGTGAGATGGGCAGCTGTATAAATACATACATGCATATATACAGTACATAAGTATAAAATATTTAAAAGAAAACCCTCATTTCTATTGCAGATTTTTTTAAAAAAATCACCTTATCTTCTATCATTGATAAAAGATACAAAGTTGGATATTTCTATCAATATCATCCCATGCCCTAAATCTGGGTGAAACTATATATTCTTGTATATCACATGGTATATCACATTACAAATGCTGAACAGTAACACGATATTTATTTCTTGTAAGGAAGACCTTTCAATTGTTGAGGGGCAGGGGGTAATTTTTGTAGTATGAAGCAGTACAGTCTAGATAAATTTATCACTTATGGGAGAACATGATCCAAGCAATCTTTCTAATGGTTGAAAGATGAGGTTTCTCAATATCTGATATATACTTGCCTAACTTTTATTTCCTGAGGGAAAATAAAATCAACAATCCCACTTCTCTGCATCAGAAAGAACACAAACATTCTTTCAGGAGCCTCTGACAGAGATTCCCCTCCTTTCTATTTTCCATAGGGAGCTTATAGATGGTACAGAAGTCCAGGTGTTGGACTAGGAGCTGAGAGGAAGTCTCTACTCCACTCTCAGCATGGAAACACTTAAGAGAATTAAGCCGCTTATTCTGTCTCAACCCAGGGTTTCATAAAATGAAAAGTATCAGATAACAGATAATCAGAGTTGGAAGGGACCTCGTAGATCATCTAGTCCAACCAGGAGACCCTACACTATTTCTGACAGATGGGAGTCCAATCTATTTCTGATTATCCTGATGTAAGATATCTAGGCATGGTGAGCAACATACAAGTCAAATAAATAAAGAAATAAGATATACATCTAGCAAATAAATAATCACCCAGACAAATGGTTACTTTGATAGGTATACACATTTCATGTTTTTCTTTCTTTAGCAAAAATTTCACAAAAGGTTTCCAGTCTTTCAAAAAGTTGTCTTTCAAAGTTGTTTTCTTCCTTGACCAAAGAGTTTTTCCATTTCTGCTAGTTCTGCCATTTTTATGATTTATTCCTTCATTGTGAAAATGTTAATATTCTTCCATCTTTGTGCATATAACAATCTTGTTTCTAAGAGTTAGGAAATGTTTCTCCAACCAAACAGTGAGAAGGCAGTTTCCCAAGCACTTGATACAGATCATTCTAATGAAATTATGTTTAAAAGCACAAAATAAGACATACAAGTAATCAATGGTATGATGAAAAAAACTTTCCAACTTACTTTATTTTAAATACTGAAACCCAAAAGGCAACTTACAAATACAGCAAAGTACATTAATAAAATGTTAATGTTCACTCATGAAATAATATTAACAAGGCATCTGGGAGGGAATACTCTATTCATAGAAATAAGAGTCCAATTAAAGCAGAAACAGATTTCAGTATATAATAAAATTTGCTGTGTGTGTTTTTTTAAAATCAATGAAATGAATATAATGGCCCAGTTCTTTTGTTAGGTTCCAATGAAGTAAAATTAGCATTGATTATTTTTATCAGTTGCTTTAATGAGATGTTCCTTCCTCCAGCAATAAAGCATGCTAGAAAGTTCATTAAGTTTATGCCAAGTACTAAAATCCACTATCCCCCAGAAACTGAATTTTTGCTCCTGTTGCTTTCAAATAATAAGGGACAATTTCTCTCTAAAACCTCAGCTACATATATTAACTCACCATTAAAGTATATTGATGGCATGGTTGCCTATATAGATAGATGGATGGATGGATAGATGGATGAATAGATAGATAGAGATATAGATAGAGATATATAGATATATACAATATATATATATATAAGTTTTCGCGGGTACTTACATGAATGGTATTCAGCTTTGTTCAGGTATTTTCCCATGTCATTGTAGTTGTGCTTTTAAAGTTGTAGCAACGTTTTGACAGAATCTCATCTGCCATCATCAGGCTTTTGTATTGTGTTCATCTGTGAGTCAGACTTTCACAGCCGTTTCAGTTTTAAATTTGGGGCTAGCCTACTGTTGTGCCAGAATGGTTTTTTCTTCATCCTGATGGGTTGGGAGTCTTGGTTTGTGTTTATTGGTCTTGGAATTTGCTGTGTTCTGCTTGATTGGTGTTTCTAATATCTTCTGTCTGTTTTGTGGCTTTTTTTGTCTTGATTGGCTGGCAACATTGTGTTCCTGTATTGGAGGCTTTTAGTGTAGCTTGGCTCCGAGTAAATGGACGGCTATCATTTATTAGGAAGCTAGGTTTCATCTGGGTGCCTGGCTGGGGTGTGTTTGAGCTGGAGGTATCAGGGGGGATCTCTTTGTGCCCAGGTGTTTGCTGTAGGAATCCCCAGGCTTTAAGTACATGTATGTGGGATCTGGAGGGGTTTATACTTTCAAGTTCTCTATGATGGCTTGCCCCTAATCTGTGGCCTGATACATATAGGCAGTCATACATTAAACCCAGTTAGGAAATGAAATCATAGCATCTTAAAACCAACTAGCTTTCAGTTTAACAGTAGTGGAACCAAACCAATAAATTGGCTCAGCTTTTCAGCATTAGATGTCTGGAACTACTTTCAACTAGCACTGAATCCTTGTGTACAGGTGTCCTTATCCTTGTTCATAAAGACGGGCTGTGTCCATTTTTATTCCTTTTGTGCTTTTCCCCACCCTGGAACTGATCTTTAAAAGAAAACAGAAAGAATTAGAAATTACCTTTTGATTAGTGCAGCTGATTATAGGATTTTCCAGAGAAATTAATTCATGATTTACCTTTATCCTCCAGTTATTAATTTAATTAAAACTGCTGGAAACAAATTGTGTATTTAGTTGAATTCAAAAGATCTCTAATCTTTTTAATTTTTAGGTACATATTGCACTATGTGTTTTTTTTTTAAATAACTTAATGCACTTAGCTAGAGAGGATTATTGGATATGCTATAAAAGGGGGATTTGGGATTAGTGCATAGTTTCATGTGTGTATATATAGACACACATTTACTACTAAAACCCTCCTGTTTGTCTGTTTGTAATCTTCAGCTGGGGGAAACAGTGCATCAGAGGGCTCCAATTTTTGAATCAATGTATCTCAAATGGACTAGCTTAAAAAATATTATCCAAAACACGGAGCTCATTACTCTTGTGGCACTGAAATTTGGCAAAGAAGTGGCTGCTTCAAAGCTGTTCCACTGCTGCAATCAACACAGTCAAGCGACCATTCATTTCTAACACTCTCTGCCAGGCTGTCTGGTGGCCCAGGCTCTAGACTCAGAATATGAAGAAACTGCTTCAGCTGACCCCGTGGAATGTCAGGCTCAGAAAGGACAAAGCCAGGTATCCTATGAGGCTGATCAATCACAAACACCACCTGAGAAGCTGGATCTGTCAGAGGAGGATGACATAAGGCCTCCCAGTTCCCAGACCAAACAAATAGAAATTGTTTTGCCAATTTTATTATGCTTCCTGGTATAATAATTATATATTATATTATATTATAATATATAATTATTATATTATATTACTTGTTCTTCTTCTATTTCAAATCTCAATAATAGTTTATACATTTTAGCAATAATATGTTCATCATTTCTGCACAGTTCATTTCAAACCCAGTCTTACAGTGTTCCAAACCAGATGTTATTTTATCTACTTTAAATCTTTTTGATAATTATACATAAGAAAACCATTGACATATATCCTGCTACCAAGTTTTCTCTCAATTTTATTTTATATTCTACTTGAAAAAAATTCTAATAAATCAGTTAACCGTTTATGTTTAGGTATAATTTTTCTTCTATAAAATGCTTCCATTGCCACGAAGATATTTTCTGGCACATCCTAGGTTTTTATCTGCTCCATATCCTCAGTATGGCATATCTAACAAGACGATTTTTAAAGTCTGCATTAACCTTAGCTTTATGTTACCATAAACATCTATGCCACCCAAACCATGAATCATATTCTTCTAATTCCTAAAGCATCTGTTTTTCAGCAAGTCATTCTTTCATCCATTGTACCTTCTGTGAAGTATCAATTTATCTATTTTATAGAATTCTCCCCAAAATTCATAGCTCTCAAGATTTTAAATGAAAATGTCCAGAAAATGTCAAAGGCTTTCTCTATATCTAAAAACAATTAAACCAATGGGTTTTTCATTGTGCTGTTCAAAGTATCCAGTAAAGTTTCAACATTATCTTTTAATTGACTTTTAGGTTAAAACCCAGATTGATCTTCTTGGATAAATTCTTGTAAAGTTATTTAAAATTTATCAGCTTGGAGCATTGTGAACAATTTATAATCATGATTAAGTAGTTATATTGTTCTAAATTTCCTGTCAAAGTAAAATGCTGTCTTCTTTAAGTATTACTATTATATTTGCATCTTAAGCAAATTTGCACCCTTTAAAATAAAATTCTATCTCCATGCTTTGATTCTGGCTATTTAGGGAACTTTATACACCTTTGAATGTCTACAAATAGGCAAAAAGAATGCATTTTTTTTCAGTACAGAACATTCTAATTGTTGATTAAATGACTAGCTGCACAGATTTTGAAATGCTGATAGAATGTCTAAGAGAATTTGTTGACAATACTGTCAAATAGTTGTCTCATTTCTAACAAACTGCTCCAGAATCCCAAGCTCATTTCATTTAGGGCCTTGATCTTACTGTAGATTATGTGAGATTTTTATAGAGGTGGTCTTTGATTTACAATCACAATTGGAATCAGAATTTCCACTAAGCAAGGCAGTTGTTAAATGAGCCACACCCAATTTTCCACCTCATTTAACCACAGTTGTTAAATGAATCACTGCAATTAAGCAAATTAAGTTGATAGTTAAGTAAATCCAGCTTCCTTGGTGATGGCACAAAAAGTGCAGTATTTCAGCCTAGCTCTGCCCATAGCCAGGAGTTCAATCCTAACCGTTGACTCAGCCTTCAATCCTTCCAAGGTCAGTAAAATGAAAACTCAATAATGACATTTGTAAATTGCTCAGAGTGCTGCAAAGTACCTCAGAGGGGTATATAAGTCTAAGTGCTACCTCTATTGCTATTTTGCTTGTCAGAAGCAAGTTGGAAAGGTTGCACATGGTGATCCCATGACCCCAGGATATTTGATCATGATCACATGATCAAAATCATGTGGGGATGATTGTAAATATGAGGACCGGTTGTCATCATTTGCAGTGTCATTGTAACCTTGAATTGTTACTAAATGAATGATTGTAATTTGAGGACTACCTATACTGTGTAAAAAGACTTTGAGCAAGAGTACAATATAAATCTATATTTATATGACTTTATATGTAATTTGTTCCCTTTGTACTCAACTACTTACATGCACAAACATACCACAGAAATGAAATTGAAATGCCAAATACTAATCTGTGAATTCTGCATTGTGTTTTCATGATTTAAGTTTTGTGTACATCATTATTCAAATCTTAATGAGGTGTAACATCAGATATTGGTGGGCAGCCAGCCTATTGCTCAAGTCTAACTCCTTAAGGAAAAGCCACATCCCAGAAAATTCTGAATAATAGGAAATTGACATTAAGGCTCTAATTCTATACTTACCTTCAGTAAATATCCATGGATTCAGTGGGACTAACTTCTTATTGTACATGAGGAGCAATTGAACACGGAAGTTAAATTCTTACCAAAATTGGATACAGAAAAGTTGTCTATTCAAGATCTATATTTTAGAGAACCTGACACTTGTTGAATGTAAATGAATTTTTCTTCCAAATCTTAGTAAACATTCCTTATTTTCTATGCAATGTTACAAGGTACTAGAAAGGGGGCATGGTTTGACACAACAAATAGTTGCAGTAGTTATGCTAACACCCTCAACCATTTGCAAAGGTCAGGCTGTCATTGGAGACCTGGTTATGGATCAAAATGTCCTGCTTATACAAACAAGGTGCTTAATCTTCCTTTTTAATCTTGATTTTGACTTTCAATATAAATTACTTAGTCTTAGGTGTCACCTTAAATTGATTTGTTATGCTAAATACCTGCCAAATAAATAATGAACTTCTGAATTAGTCTATACTCAATAAAACAAGAAGTGAGTTATTTCTAAAAATTCCTTTTATCAGGTGAGGATTAAATTATTTTTATGCTATGATGCTCGGGGCTGGGCCCCCTCTGAGATTCTACTAGAGATACTTAACAATTCAAGTTTTCTCTGAATACATTTTCTGTTATTAAATGTCACTCACTTCAGCATTTTATCATGTTACTGTAGCTGCTTAAGTTAGAATAATATACATCAAGAGAGACAAAAGAAATCCCATTATAGGCAGAAAGTTCTCTCTTGATGTTTCTTTACATTCACTTATGTGCTCTGAGATGACACTATGCAGAGTATGAGAAGCTTCTTTTTCCTCTCCTATAAGACAAGACCTTGGGGTTTTCCAATGAAATATGTGATTAGTATGACATAAAGAGAATAGACTTCTTTCTAGACAAAGTGTGGTTACATTTTTTGAATGCTAACATATGATGGTATGCTGCTATTGGTTTAAATGGGTGATTCAGGAAGGATAGGTCTATTAATGCCTATTCAAATATTAGACTAAAGTTTTCAGGACAAAAATCATAATGTCTTCTGTGAGCATCTATCTATCTATCTATCTATCTATCTATCTATCTATCTATCTATCTATCTATCTATCTATCTATCTATCTATCTCTATATCTCATCTATTTATCATCTATCATCTATTTTCAAAATTTACAGACCACCTCACTCTTTGATTAGTCTGGATAGCTTACAAATAAAAAAAAGGTGAATGACATAGGGAATTGTAAATAAAGCAAGGGATCCTGGCTGATCAGAAAGACAATTCTGCAGACATATCAAAAATAACAATATGAAAGCCATCCCACCCCCCAAATCCATTCTCCTCCTATCCCCAGCTGCCAAACCAACCTATGCCAAGACTGGGGAGGAAAATAGACATTTAATAGCTATCTGAGTATCACAAGGATAGGAACTGCACAAATCTTCTGTGGGGACCTTGTTTCAACAGAGAAGGCCTGCTTCCTAGGTTCCCCAAAGTGATGCTGCATAATCAATGGGATTTGGGGAACAGGGTTTTTGCTTGATTGTATTGAAAGGGCAGAAAGAATTGGAGATAGGCAGTCTCTCAGAAAAGTAGGGTCTACACCATGAAGGGTTTTACAGATGATTAGCACCTTGATTTGAACCTAGAAGCCACTGGCAACCAGTACAGCCTACAAAGCAATGGAGGCAAGTGACCATAATGCCACACTCCCAACACTGCCACATTCTGGACCTGCTGTAGCTTCCATATATTTTCAAGAACAGCACCATGTAGAGCATATTACAGTAATTCAATTGTAAAGTGTCCAGGTTAATTGAGAGATACCCCATTTCCCATTTGGGCAGTAAAATGAAGTGATAACACTGTTTTTCAAACTTTAGCTATTGTTTGTGGCAGATGAGCAGAATTCAAAGGGGAAATTGTGTTGATATTACTATATCTGTTCAGGTAGCCTCTGAGGAGCTATATCACAAGAATTGTCAAAGAGGAAAAGCTAATGAAATCCCAGCAGTCATGAGACAGTACCCAAAACTTCTATAATATAAAAAAAAGTTCATTTCTTAACAAATAATATGCACATTAAGAAAATTAATTTCAGTTCCAGAGGCAGGAAGAAATTTAAGAATATATTAGGAAATATATGAGATATCCACTTTGTACATGCCACTCTATTTCCAGAGAGGGAGGGAGGGAAAAAGGAAGGAAGGGTCTGTAGGTTACCTCATAATATCATGCAATCCCAAGAGAAAATCTGTTTATTTAAGGCTTTAAGTGTGTACCTTCACCTGTTCAAATTACATCTTGCCCTTAAAATCAGGATTTCTGTACAACCAGGCCCCTTATATCTTCTATGGTTAAATACCCTCCTTAAATAGCAGAAACCAAGAGATCACAGCTAAATTTCTTTCCAACTATTTTTCTTCTTTTCTGGAGTTTTATATAAGGATTAGAAGCAAACAACTTCTTCTTCTTCTTCTTCTTCTTCTTCTTCTTCTTCTTCTTCTTCTTCTTCTTCTTCTTCTTCTTCTTCTTCTTCTTCTTCTTCTTCTTCTTCTTCTTCTTCTTCTTCTTCTTCTTCTTCTTCTTCTTCTTCTTCTTCTTCTTCTTCTTCTTCTTCTTCTTCTTCTTCTTCTTCTTCTTCTTCTTCTTCTTCTTCTTCTTCTTCTTCTTCTTCTTCTTCTTCTTCTTCTTCTTCTTCTTCTTCTTCTTTTCTTCTTCTTCTTCAGACAAACTTAATTTTTATCCTGATTGATCACTATAGAATAAATAACAATAATAGAAGATATTAAGAAATGATTTGGGGCCAGTCATTCTCACTCAGGTAATAAGCTGGTCAGTCAATTCCTTTTGTGACCAATGGAGCAACACATGGTTGATTCAAACAAAAAAGCAGACCCTGCATTTGCAGGAAAACACTAGGAAGAAAGAATAAAGAATATAAAAGGGTATCTTTGCAGTGGTGATGCCTTTGAAGCACTGTTTACTCCTAGAGACTGCCTGACAAGTCCCTGCAATTTTCATGGGAAGATTTCAGAAGTAGTTTGTCTTCCTAGGGTTGAGAGACCAGAAATGGCCCAAGGTCACCCAGCCGGCTTTGTGCCTAAGGCAGTACTAGAATGCACATTTTCCTTTCCCTGCTCCGGTGCTTTAACCACTAATCTATTTAGGGGCAATCTGAAGGTTTTGAAAAGTGGAGTTGGGAATTACATGTGGCCTATTGTCCACTTTACTCCAATACATGGATTAGAACAAGAAGATAGGAATAATGAAGACAGATAAACTTCAAAAATCCTTTCAAGTTAAATAGTCTTTCAGGACTATGTTTTCCTTGTTTTCCCCGCTGTAATGCAGAGTATAAGATATTGAACTATTGGTTATTATTATCATTATTACTAACAGTGCTATTATAATTGCCATAGTGATCTGCAGTCAGGCATAGCAGTGGTTCCAAATGATAAAATCTAAGCGGATTGTAAGAACCACCAACCTTTTTTTTCCTGAACTGGGTGAATTTATCAGATGACAAATGAGATTCCTTCAGAGTAAGGGCACTGTGATGCATATTGGAGTAATTGTGGAGGGACAATTTTTAAAACCAGTGATTCCTGCTGCCACTTTTGTTCTTTGAGTGGATATGATCAATAGATTCTCTATTAAGAACACTTACAACTTTGGAGAAAGGGTATGAAAACCTGAGTTCCATGATCGTGTTGTTGGAAATTTGTCTGACCGCCCATTTTGTTAGCTGCACAATAACACTGCAGCTAACAAAACCAACCTACAAAACAAACAAGTTTAAAAGATAGAGGGTTTTGGGACATTGATATTGTGAGCCACAATAGAATTGGATAGTGGCTTAATACAAATTTACAAAATCTGAAACATCAGTCATATTACTCAAAATTGCAGACACTCCATAACAGATTTGGAAGGGACCTTGGAGGTCTTCTAGTCCAATCCTCTGCTCAAGAAGGAGGCCCTACACCATTTCAGACAAATGGTTGCCCAACCTCTTCTTAAAAACCTCCAGTAATAGGGCACTATCAACTTCTGAAGGCAAGTTGTTCCACTGATTAATTGTTCTATCAGTAAATTTCTCCTTATTTCTAGGTTGGTTCTCTCCTTGATTAATTTCCATCCATTGCTTCTTGTTCTGCCTTCAGATGCTTTGGAAAATAGGTTTACTTCTCTTCTTTGTGGCAGCCACTTAGATATTGGAATACTGCTATCATGTTACCCCTAGTCCTTCTTAAACTAAACATACTGTCAGACCTGCAAATTAATTAAATTTGTTTCCATTCATTGAGGAAGATATAGTTTTATTAGAAATCAAATGCATCGCAGTAGTGCATAACCAGAACTGAGAATCATTCACGAATTTCCTTAAGTTCAACATTTCCCTCTCTTAGCTGCCTCCCATTACTACTGTCAGGGTTCCAAGTAATAAATCCATTGCAATCAAGACTCCAAGGCAATTGAATTCCTCAAAGAATACTTTTATTGGAAATATCATATTGACACATATCTGGTGAACACCGACTCTGAAAACTCCCATGGTTTTCACTTTATTAAAAGTTAAAGATTTTCTATTTTCTCAAACAATCAGGTCCAATCTGATTGCAGATTGGATGGTCCAATCACATCGCAGTCTGACAACCAGGTGGCCACACTCCACCTTCTCCTGACTAGGTGTGAGAATGTCCTTGGTTCCCAAGAGAAAGTAGTTTGTTTTGTCTACAAAATTCCCTTTATCTCAAATTCCCTTCCCTGTCCCTCAGCTCCAGTGTGGCAACACTGAAACAGACAAAATGGCTTCAGTCAGGCCAGCTTCAGGGTTAACAACTACCCCCCCACCCCATGACCAATCATGTTCAAGCAAATTGTTTTCAGAACAGTCACTTCAGATGTAGGTTGGTATGCAGCTGTGTTCTTCTTCCAGCCAGGTGACCTTGAAAAAGCATTCCATGGAGATAGAAGAACAGTGTATTGTGGGAGGGATATAGTTCTTTCTTTCTCCAAACAGCAGTTGCTTTTGCTTTCCCCCAAGCAATCGCCCCAACCCCACAGCAGACTGTCATCACATGGTATCGAAGCACAAGCAAGAGTGTGGTGATAGCTGACACATATTCAATTCCTGCAACTATTCTTAATATGTTTTAGCTTCCAGTCCACTAATCATCTTTGTCTTTCTCTGCATTCTTTCTAGAGTCTCAACAATTTTTTTATATCATGGCAACCAAAACTGGATGGAATATTCCGAGTGTAATCTTAGAATAGAATCTTGATTCTATCCCTCTGTTAATGCAACCTAGAACTGGATTGGCTTTTTTGCCACCGCTGGCTCATATTTAAGTGATTGTCAGCTAGGACTCCAAGAGTCTTCTCACAATCATTACTACTGAGCCAGGTGAACACAGCTGTATTGAGTTCCACTTACAACCAAGCCTTAACACCTGAGCATAAAGCCATGTTATTACCAAAATCTAACTTCCAGAAGCCAACAGAGTAAGGGGTCATCAAGCTCTCCATAGTGCTGGGGAAATGGAATGGAACTGTTCCATACTGGAAATCTTTTATGGATATTTACTTAGTTATTCTTCTGAGCCCTATTTCTAGTCAAAGGGATCTTATTACATTGCTGCCATAACAATATATCTCAAAATGGCAATTCTTTATTACTATCAATAAGTAAGGAAGTAAAATTATATTACTGATTGATAGAATACATTTTGTCTTTTTTCTGGAAGAACCAAGTAGAGTTTGAATCTCTAATTTGACAACCTCCCTGTGAAGTAAGTGGGTTAGATTGGAAGATAGTAACTCATTCATTGAGCTGCATGGGTCACTCAATCAAGTTCTTACTGGCCATAAGACTCCATTGATCAGGTAGGTTTCCTGGTATCCTGAAGATATATTCTGTTATTTACTTGATATCCCACTAGACTATTTAAGGCAACTTCCCAAAATAAATAAACAAACAATACAAAAGAGTAAAACAATAATTGAAATATAATAATATTAATTATAATTATTATAATATAATGTTAATAATTGTTAATAAGAATTGGTGGGGCCATAAAATAGAAAAAGTGATATAAAATGCTGAAGTTGAAGTGTTCTGAGACTGAGAATTTAAACAAATGGGTATCTCACATAACACCTCACCCTTAACAATTGTCAATAAGAAAGACAAAAACATGTGGATAGTAGATGTGGCAGAACCTGGAGAGAGCAAAATAGAATAGAAAGAGCTAGAGAAGATAACAAAACACAAAGACCTACAAATACAAATAGAACAACTGTTGCAAAAGAAAACAAAGATAATATAAATAGTAATGGGCACCTTGGGTGTAATCTTAAAACAACTGTAGCACAATTTGAACACCATTGATAAAATCACCATCAATCAATTGCAAAAGATAGCTTTACTTGGAATAATATTTTTAATACATCTTCTGCCCATCTGAGATTTTTAGGGTGGACTCGACAGGTGGACAAAAATGCCAAATCTGAACATCTGACTGACCGTGCAACAAACAACAACAACAACAACAATTATAATAATAATGATAATAATAATAATGATAATAATAACAACCATTCTCTGAATAGTTCGGTATACTTTACTCTGAAGTAACACAGTGAAGTGGAGGAATCCAGAGTCTTTTGACACTGTTCAACCCTGACTGAAAATTTGTTTAGCATTTGAGTATGGCAATTGTTAGGAGGAGGAGGAGGAGGAGGAGGAGGAAAGGAAGGAGGAAGAGGAGGAGAAGGAAAGCTTTAAGTTCCTAGCAGTTAATTCCAAAAAGAAATAACCTGGTAGAAAACATTTCTCATAGCAAATTCAGATCTTTCCACTGCTTTATCCTGAGTTGAATATAAAATACATTTCATAAGAAACTGTAGAAGGGATTCCTATATTTTCCACCTGCGTTGTGACAAAAACACAACACTGGCAGATTTTCACATTTTGAAAGCATAAATATCTAGTGGGTGGTCAAGGGAGAAATGTTATTTAATGCCTTCTCAGTTTAAGGATTTGTGTGAGAGAGAATAGCTACAAAATATTTTGAATTACATAGTCATTGAGTTGTATCTATCAGATTCATGTTATGCTCTTATAATTTAAGAAGCAATGTGCATCCCCAGAGATTTCTTTTGAGTTTCCAGCCAAGCTAGAGCTGCAATACTGGTGAAAAAAATCTAGAATATAATTTTTTTGCTGAAATATTGCAAATACCTCCCCATATCCCTGCAGAAAGTTTCATGCTAGACTGTATGCACTTGCTTTTAAGCAAAAAAGTCCTTGGTGCTCTGAGTTTGGTTATTTTCTTGTAGATGTTTCATTACCCAGACTAGATAATATTGCACTGGTCTACAAGGAGAAAACCTTGGAAAGTAGCTTAATTTTAACAGAATTGAGTCATTAATAAAAGAAAATGAAGTCCTGGGTATTAATTGTCTCCAGTTTCCAAAATACATTATCAGGTCAAAATTGCATTAAAAATATATCAAAATTACGAGGGGGATATTTGATTATTCTCCATAACTTTTCTGCAAAATGTGATATAGCAATGAGAATGGTGCCACATCAATCATTATAAATTTATCTTTTTATTGATACCAACAACATAACATTCATTTATTAGTTTTTCATGAAACATTTTCATGCTTTTTGCATCCAGTATCTAAACTGTGCTTTTTGGCTTTTCTCTTGTGAACTGCAGTAAGATCATCCCTGAGGAGATTCTAGTAATCGGCAAGCATGGATGTACTCCTTTTCCCTTTTCT
Organism: Pseudonaja textilis; assembly: GCF_049901715.1. Lineage (NCBI taxonomy): Eukaryota > Metazoa > Chordata > Lepidosauria > Squamata > Elapidae > Pseudonaja > Pseudonaja textilis. The sequence goes on along the minus strand of NC_141992.1, from coordinate 31,606,716 downwards.
CCATGCCTGTGATATCTTGGTGGAATCTCTCCCCATGCTCATCACTCACAGCCCCACGATTCAAAGGGAAATAGTCTAAAAGCAACTGTAAGAAGTGAATTTTCAGTGACATGTCTGCCCCAAGTGCTTTATAGGACCTAAACAAATTTTCCAGGTATTTTTCATAGTCATCTGCATTGCTGCTCTCAAAAGGAAGATAAATCCATACACTTCCATGCAGTACCATTTTCATTGTTCTACCACACTTTGTTGAGAAGTTATGAGGTATTATGATCATCAGGCACCTCCTTCCCTTGCAGGCAAATATACTCGCCTGTGTATATATTTTTATTGTGAAATATGTCAAAAAGTTTAGCCAACCAGCATGTTTATTAGCTGTTTTCTAAGTCATCTAATCAAAATATGTAAAATTAACACATACAATTAACACATTTTATGTCAGAGGACAATAACTTCCCAAAATTTGTAGATCAGTGTTACCAGTACTAGTAAGGTGTGGGCTTTGCTCTAAATTTATGTTTTACTGGCTTGCCCTTTTGGTGGAGGTGGTTGTGGTGAAAGTTGCAATCTATGGGCACTGTTTGATAATAAGTTCGATTCAATAAAAGATGCATAGTATTTACATTAAGAGATAAATTTTACCTGTTCTCATTTTAACGGAATCTGCTGACAATTTACTTGTGAGAAAACAGCTGTCTATGTTATTCGTTGGCAAGTTTATATAGATACCACATAGAAAGAGTCTATTTCTTTATCATATTTTTATTACATATACAATGGTATATCATAATGAATTATGTTGGCTGTAGTGATACATTTTTTCCACGTGCAGTTTCTTTTAATCTGATTAGGAGATTTGAAGCACTGGCTCCACTCAACATTTCTATGAGTTTCTTACTAGACAATTTGGACTGTCTCGTAAGACTAAATTATCTGGGGTTTTTTCAGACAAGATTCAGACCTGGATATGATACAGACCTGGGTATTGGTTGTACCTTTGTATGATCTCTGGCATTGGTGGGATCGTGGTTGTGTGTCCATCCTTGTCTTATTTGACCTCTCAGCAGGATTCAATGCGATGATATTCTTCTGGGAGTAACTCAGAGGTTTAGAGGTGGGTGGCATGGTATTGTTCATCTCCTTTCTATGATGTCAGTCCTGTTACTAGTAATTGGGGAGGAGAGATCCCACCTTTGACCCTTACAATGTGTAGCGCTGCATCGGTTGATGCTTTCTCCTCTCCTATTTAACATCTAGATGAGACAGCTGGATGACCTCATCTGTTGCCATTGGTGAAATTTCATCAATATGCTGATTATACCCATATATTGTACATCCCCCACCCCAGCAAATTAAGCAACGCTGAAGACATTTGTCAAATCGACACCATTAAAAAAGTCAAAATTTGTCAAAATGATACCATTAAAGCCAACATCTTTAACACATTCTTCAGCTCAGTATATGTAAACAGCAATGGGTCCTGCCCAGTATTTCCTAGCTGAACCACAGATAACTACAATGATCTAATACATATCGATTTTACAGAAGACAATGTTGAAAAAGCACTACGCAATCTAAAACCGTCTCTATCTATTGGACCGGATGGAATATGTGCCTACTTCTTAAAAAAGCTATCCACTTCCATAGCCAAACCTCTAAGCATAATCTTTGAAAAATCTTTCAGGACCAGTTCCTTGCCTAACCTATGGTCACAAGCCACGGTCATCCCTATCTTCAAAAAGGGAGACCCCAGCCTAGTTGAAAATTACAGACCAATCTCCTTATGCTGCGTCATCTGTAAAATCATGGAATCAATTATTAACCAATCCATCATCCTCCACTTAGAGACAAACAACCTACTCTCCAATAAACAATTTGGTTTCAGGAAAAAACTATCCTGTAATCTGCAACTCTTACACTGCAAAAACATATGGACAACACAACTCAATCAGGGCAAAGCAATAGACGCAATCAATTAACTTCTGTAAAGCCTTTGATTCAGTGGTACATGACAAACTACTCCTAAAAATAAAATCCTATGGTATCTCTGGACAACTGCATAACTGGATAGAAGCATTCCTGTCAAACAGACAACAAATGATCAAAATTGGGTGTGTCCTATCAAATTCTGTACCTTTCAATAGTGGTGTCCCCCAAGGCAGTGTTCTAGGACCAACTCTCTTCATACTCTACATAAATGACCTCTGTGATCATATTAAGAGCAACTGCGTTCTTTTCGCTGATGATGTAAAGCTGTTCAATACCACAGACAATACTGCTACCCTTCAAAAAGATCTTGACTATGTATCAGAATGGTCAAACAAATGGCAACTTCAAATCTCAACAAATAAATGCTCTGTCTTACATATTGGCAAAAAAAATCAGAAAATAAAATACAAGCTGAATAGTCAAGATCTTGTTGATGATCCAAGCTCTGTAAAGGACCCTGGCATACTCATCTCTAATGATCTAAGTGCTAGAGCCCACTGTAACTACACAGCCAAAAAGGCATTAAGAGTTGTTAACCTAATCCTACATAGCTTTTTCTCCGGTAATATCACACTACTAACTAGAGCATACAAAACATTTGCTAGACCAATACTCGAATACAGCTCATCAGTCTGGAACTCACATTATGTATCTGATATTAGCACAGTTGAGAAAGTCCAGAAATATTTCACAAGATGAGTTCTCCATTCCTCTACTTGTTGTAGAATACCTTATGCCACCAGACTTGAAATTCTAGACCTAGAAAACCTTGAATTACGTCGTCTTCAGTCTGATCTAAGTATGGTATATAAAATCATACATTGCAATGTCCTACCTGTCGATGAATACTTCAGCTTCAACCATAACAACACAAGAGCACACAATAGATACAAACTCAAGGTTAACCGCACCAAACTTGATTGCAGGAAATACGACTTCAGCAACAGAGTGGTCAATGTCTGGAATACTCTACCTGACTCTGTAGTTTCTTCCCCAAACCCCAAAAACTTTAACCTTAGACTGTCTACTATTGACCTCACTCCTTTCCTAAGAGGTCTGTAAGAGGCATGCATAAGCGCACCAACGTTCCCTGTCCTATTGTTTCTTTTATTTTTCTTATATGTACCCATTTCATGTATTCATAACTATGTATATACTTATACTTATTATCTTGTAAACAATTGACAAATCAAATAAATAAATAAATAAATAAATTTACTTTCAATATGCTTCAAATAAAATCTTGCTACCTTTAAACCTCAAATTCTGATTAAACGTGTTATGTTTGAATTTCAAATTTGAATAGACTCTTGGATAATTCTCACACCTGTATTAATCATAACAATATCTATAATTGCTGTTTATTTATTAGATTTAAATTTAATAAATAATTATTAAATTTATATGCTGCCCATTTCACTATGCAAAGCGACTATTCAATGTTGGCAAAAAATATCCAAAAAGAACTGAAACAACTTTTATTTATGGATGGTCCCCATTTCCTTCATACATATTTCAGTGCATAATTAATAGAACATAACATAAATCAATACTAAAGAGAATTATGCTGCAATTTAAAGTGCTAGTTTTAACCTATAAAACTCTCTATGGCAAGGCATTGGGTTATCTGCAGGATGGCATGTTTTCTCTTAGAATCAGCCTAAGTTAAGGTTTTTTAAAAAGCTTTTCCAGAGATCTTTTGCAGACTGACACCATGTATTATTCTGGCATGTTTTAATGTATTTGTAAGATTTTTGTTTGATTGATTATTGCATTTTGCTTATTATTGTGAGCCTCCAAGAATTTTCTATGACTGCAGTGAGATATAAATTTCGTAAAGAAAGAAATAAACCACATCTGAAAGAAGAAATATTTTATTTCATTAGCAAAGATGATGAGAAATAGTTGAAAGTTAGGCAGAGAAGTTGTACACTCCTAATAGCTGCAGTAAGGGGGTCTAAGAGGTTATTAGGCTCACCATAAACCAAAACACTTTCTCATTAAATTTTTAATGAAACTTGAACGAGCTCTAAGTGTACATTTCTGCATCTATCATGCACAATTCCTCTTGTATTCCTGACAATATTTTTAATCAAAATCTTATGAAGAAAATATTTAAACTTTCCTGTAAGCTATTCATTCATTATTCTGAGGCATAATATTGTTCAGATCAGGAAAAAATATATGAATTCTCAAATTTTAATCATAATAGAAATATTATTGCATTCTTTGATCAAAGGCAGCTAGCAAAACTCTATATTCATTAATGGCACAAAAAGAAATTTGTTTTTTTTTTAATCATATATTGAAAAAGTATTTTCCAAATGTGTTGAAATATGACTTAAAAATGCTTGAGATTTAATTACATTAAGGAGTAGGTCTTTAAATGTAATTGTCATTCACAAGTCAGCCTCAGGAGAATTAAGGGAGAAGCAAGTGGAAGTTTGCTTATTTTCCTTGGTTCCTTAGGGCTGATCCTAGAAGTTTGAAGAAACTTTCTGAAACTGTCCCAACATGGTGATTGCTCATGTTCAGAATACATATGGGTATGCACAGGCAATCTTATATGTTATTTATATAAATCATGTTGTCTCATTTTTATCTATTAGCAGAATGGTTACAAATAGACAAGAGAATTCCTGCCTTTAGGTTTATGACCTAAATGCATTATATGAAAGAAGAAGGGTTGGGAAGGGGAAAAAAAGAAACAGCTTGATAACAGTGGTATTTTTTTTTTTTTTATGGGATGGGAACAAAACTAATCAAGTTGGATATGGCTGCACAAAGTACCTTGTTTTTTGTATGCACGTGTACAAAGAGATGATGCTTTTTCGATTGTCATTTTGATTTATTTGACTCCATCTTTTGGTACAACTGAGCTGTTCAGGGACCAAGTTATAGTTCTTCATATAACTTAGTTGGGATGAAAACAATCCAACTCATATGATGGATAACAGAAAGCAGAAGCTTCCTTCTCAGCAGAAGCTTAGTGGCACTAATATGACAGAAACTGTCTGTTGAATTATATGTGATTCCCACGAGGAGTACGAAGTAGAGGTGGGCAGAGGACTAATTGTGTAATGAATTCCATCGGATGTTGCATTTGTGTTCCACTCTGCTTTTATGAATCCAACATTTTGAATTTTTAAAAGGAATTTTTGAACAGTTTTAG